>NC_056732.1:1241690571-1241868071 GCF_019279795.1 Protopterus annectens | reverse complement strand
CCACGCCCCACTCATTATTGTTTCTGAATTGCTCAGTTTGCATGCACATCGCATCTATTACCCATCATTCTGAAGTCTCTGTGTACATGCATGGGTCCCTGTGGGAAGCACTGAGCATGCACGATTAAGATCAACCCTTAGGGGATCTGCAGTTCCAAATCTTGCCATCCAAAAATGGATTCACTGTAGTGCCTGATATCTTAGCAGCATCCACAGGGATATAGGACTGCCATGTTTCACATCTTAAAGGCCATTGTAAACTATAAAAAAGCAGTGCCTATATTATCTCAGGCTGCTATGTTTCTCTCACATGAATTGCCCATTGTTACCTATAGATAGGTGGCAAATGAGACATACAAAACCTGATCTGGGCATGGATTTTTTGACATTTTTCACTAACATTCTTCAATGTGAGAAATCATGGCTTGAGTAGGAGAGGGCAATGCTCCCTCTAGAGCAGAGAGGTAGTAGGTGGAGGAATTAAAATTTCTCTACATACTCCATAAGGATTACAGCCAAAAGCTCCTGCAGGAGGGCTATCAAGGGCTTTAACATAAAACGGAAGCCTGGAATAGCTTAGCCCGGGCTGTGAATCATGCCACTGGTATTCCACACACTGGACAACAGTTTTATCACCATTACAATGATATGAGGTGCCGCAATGCTAAACTCCTTGATAAATGGAATGATGAAGTTAACCAGCAGTCACCAGCTATGTGTTGTAACTGTAACTCAATGCTAGCCATGCATATGACCTGCTTTGCATCAGCAAATATTATGCAGTGCTCTTCCTATTTGCATAACCCTTGAAGACACTGAAGTGAAGAGGCAGTTACCCAGGAACAGACTGGAATATGTAAGACTGAAGTACCTAAGAGAAAGCCAGGATTAGTATATTTACTTCAGATTGTACACCTTTGAATTTTAACAGTAATAGAGACTCTTTTTCTAATAGTATACCGCTCATAAATCACTGCCACTCCTGTGATAAATGGGATATGTTGAAGGTAGCAGTATGACTGTTGAAAGCTATTAGTGTGTGTTTGTGCATGTTTTATGCCATATACGTATACAAGTGGGACAGGATGCAAAATTTTTTTTGTTCATATTTTAAAGATGCCTATAAGTTCAAACCCACCCACCCCCGCACATATTGTGTTATCATAATGTTTCAGTTTCAAATGATGCTTTGTCTCATTATACTAGCTAAAGCATTAGAATTACAGCCAGAGGCTCCTGCAGGAGGGCTATAACACTCAACTTCCCATCTCCAAAATGTGGAACACTACCTCTCATAATGTGGAACAACTGGCCAAAATATGGAACACTATCCCTTGAGCAAGTGTTCACGTTACCATTGAACTTGCAAATGTGTAATAGCTCTGACAGGATAGGGTCTGTTGATGCTGTATAAATATTCCAGTTTACTTCACACAAAAGCTCACTATCCAGCCCTTAATAACCGTCTTAAGCTGAATAAATGAAGAGAATAAATTCCAATAGTGCAGCTAGCCAACCCCCACCCTCCAAAAAATTTAAATTACACACAAATGCACCCTAGCCAGCCTTGAAATAATATGAAAAGAACAAAGTTAACTGCCACCACCAAAATCATAAATATTCAGATTTATTCACACAAATACAGCTTAAGGGTGGAATTTAAAATGACCAAGTGAAAAGGGCAAGTCACATTTATCCACAACACAACTGGTCACCCCCCCCCCCAAAAAAAGGGATAAAAATATTCCAGTTTATTAACTCAGATATTCACTTGCCAGCCTTAATGGCAGAATTTACGCTGAGCAAGTATCCTTAATCCACAGGCCTGCTGACTATCCCCCTCCACTCCACTGAAACAAAAATATGGCAGAAGATTACAATGAAAAAAAAAACAGAAATATTCAATTTCAAAATATTTAAACAAATGTACTCACACATTATCCAAACTTTAGGTATTGAAACAAATGCAAACACACACACATACACATGGGCACGCAGTAGCCTAGCCACCATCCCCATCCCCCTCCACAAATAAGAAAGAAAATATCTGGTTATATTCAAACTAAAAGAATGGGTTGGCCATGGTGGTGCAGCAGTTAGCATTGCTGCCACACAGCAAGAGGTTTTCTGGTTCAATCCGCGGCCTGGGTTCCTTCTGTGCAGAGTCTGCATGTCCTCCTTGTGGTTGTGTGGGTTTCCTCTGTGTGCTCTGTTTCCTCCCACATCCCAAAGACAAGCTGTATGTGGATTAGATACTCTAAGTTAGCCCTAGGTGTGAGTGCATGCATGTGTGTGTGCCTTCAGTGGAAGGTTAGGTGTCGAGCTGGCAACTCAACACTGTAAAACTCCACTGCCAATCATGAGCAGACAGGTGATCTGCTGTGGTGACCCCTAACCACGAAAAGCCAGAAGAAGAAGATTCACATAAAAAGAATGCTTATCTTCAGTCTGGTAGTTTACAATGCCCTGGCTGATTCACTTGTTGCGATTAATCCAGTTCACTGGGTTCAGTTAAACAAAAAAAAAAAAACTTTTCCACCACAAAACTCTGTACTACATTGTACTAAATGTACAATTAGAAGGCTGCCATTAATTTTAAAAATAACCTCTGTTTTCTCTGCTCTTGTCTGTAGTTCCTATATGTTTCTCAAACCCTTTAGCACTTTTCACACATTGACACACAAACGCATGCAAGAGGAGAAACAAAGCATTTACTTCAGAGGCAGATCATGGCAATGCATTTTGCCCCCAACACACACACACACACACACACACACACACACACACACACACACACACACACACACACACACAGCATCTCTCGTAGCCATTTCAGTGTTCCATTACTTGCTTATTTCTCCCAAGTTACAATTAACGCTATTCAAGCCACTCAGTGTGCCTGATATTTTCTTCTTTACATCTACAATGATTACAGATATTTGGATTTAATTTAAAACTTTTATTTCAAATTTTATAGCACAAACACTGATAGACATTTGCTAATAACATTCTCATAATGAAACACTAATAGTAAACATCTCTGCCCTTAAACTCATGTTCATTGAAATGGCATTGAAACTTACGTTCAAAGAAAATGAGTCTGACCAGAGATGGATAAGGTTTACCTTTAGGCTGCTTTCAAAGCATAGACCCCTTTCACACATTTTTAGGACCACGCATACATGCATGTGTTCTTTGTATAAAATTATATTCCTTGTATAATATAGCACCACTTGTTAGAGTGTGTTGGAAATTTGTAGTTTTGCACATTTTTCTAATAAGCAATGAAACAAAACATATGACCCAATAATGACAAAACTGCCCATTTTAGAACATTTAAACCATAAAAGGCCACTCAAACGTCTGTCATTACAATCTATCAATATCAGTCAAAATGCACAGTTTTTGCAAAAGTAAAAGTAATCTGAATAATTCCACATTAAAGATCTGTAACTAATGAGGTTGCTGCTAACAAACAAATTAACATTTCAAGAGTTTCATCTACAAATTCAGGACCTGCTGCCCTTGGAGAATAAGTTGCATATGTTACAGAAAAAAATGCAAGCTGGTAATATTGCAGTAGGGAATGGATGGTAAACCAGCAACAGATTCATAGTATATAGGCATTTCATCCAAAGGAGTACAAACTCAGGATTGTAGCACCCCCATCCCCACCCTCTTAAGTACAACACAGTATCAGCAATCCATCTACATGATGCGGGAGTAGAATCCAGAGCCTCCTGCATTAAAAGCAAATAGGCTACCTGTTCTATCACCATATGCAAAACAAAACAATTACACATTGAAAACAGACTTAGCATGAGTTGCAGTAAACTTCTGTTTCCATTTAAGCTCACAATTCCTTCAAACTGCACTGAAGCTATGCACGGAAGCTCACAATTCCTTAAAAATGCACTAAATTGCAATTTGGCAGGTGGTGTAGAGGATTCAGGCTCTTCTTTCCTGTAACAAATGTACAGGGTTTGACCTGAGGAAATTAACTAACCTACTTTCCCTAACTAGGGCTTTACAAATGCATACACCTTAATAGAAGCAGTGGGCACACTACCTTAATCCAGTCATAGTACCCATGGAGTCAGGAGTAGTGGTGGCAAGTGCTGTATCTAAATTCTGTGCGCAGAACGTTGAATAAGTAAGCAATATGGTGTGTGCAGGGATGCACATACACAGTGGGCTTTCTTAAAGAAGAACTTCCTTCCTTAAAGGAGCCAGCTCTGGATTACACACAAAGGCTGCACTCCCTTATTGTTTGCACCTGGAGCAGACCTCTTCTCACTTTACTTTGACTGTGGCTGCAATATGATGCTTATACATTTTTGGGGATTTAGCTTTAGTCTATGGTTTTAACACTAGCCCCAGGATTCATGAAGCTTGCGCCAGGCACAGGAGTAGAGTAGGCGGTATAATGCCAAATATGGCCGCCGAGCGATTCAGGTACAATCCAATTCCATGTGCACTACCGGCATACGCCAGATCTGCACAGCCCTCGGCTTAGGTATGCTAATCACCCCATGCGCAGTGCCGCACAATGCAAATGAAGGTACATAATGATTCATGAAGTGGTGCAGGCATAGCGTAAGCCCACAAAAATGTAAACCAAAAAACACGGTTTACATTTTAACAAACAGAACATCGGAGCTATGAAAGCGGACCCGACTCATGTATTACAAAGTTAACATATGCCAATGGCTAAATATACAGCCAATGGCATAAGAAAAGATGCACAACACCTCAAAAACAACATTTAATGTCATGTCCACAGTAACGCAAAGTACAACCACAGGGCATGTGTGCGCAAACGGGAACACAAAGAAAATATATACAAATGCCATAAAATCGCAATGTAATACAAATCATGATTTCACCATAATACGCAATGGTATGCATGGTACACCACAACCAAGCTGCAATGGGTTGCTAAGGGTCTGTGACAGTGTTCAGTGCAGTAACTAGGAATTAGTAGTCAATGCCATGCAAATGAGGCAGGTAATAGTGAATCGCAAACGTCCTGCCGGACTAAGGATGTACCATACGGCGCAGCGCTACAACACCGAGGAGTGGTTTAGAGGTATATATGACATCAGCAGAGGGGTGTGCCACCGTAGCTGTAAGCACATTGGAGCAATGCAAATCCAGCCTGGCCATTGCTAAGCAAAGCTGCAGGACAGGGGTGGGGAGGTAGGTATAGCATCTTTTAGCTGAGAGCACATATGGTGCCCAAAAGCACATGTGTACGGGGATGAAAACGTGCCCGAAACCCGGTAAGCGGACGCAAGCGCCGTGCACCATAGCTCAAACAGGAAGGTCAGGGGAAGAAAATAAGGAAATGCCGCAGTAGGGTAATTGGAGTACAACTGAGCAATCACACCTATTAACTCACAGCGGGCAATCAACGCAGCTGACAAGTCTGCTCACAGAAACTTGCAAAACAGGATAGGGGAGGTGTCAGATTGCAAAGAAAAGAGAACTGTCATAGCAGAGCAAAGCAAACCTGCAGTATACCGGCCATGGAACACATTACACAAGAAAAGCCAGGTTTAGGAAAGCACAAAAGAAAGCAGGCTGCTGGATGCATGCCAGAAAATGGGAGGTGAAATGTGAAGAAATGTAAAGGGAAGGGCAAGAGGTAATCCATGGCAGCCAAATGTAATTCAACACCAAAGGCACCACAATAGTAGTTCCTGTCATAAAACACATAAGATACCCTGTAGCTACGATCGTACATACACACCCTATGACATCATCAGTGTTCACAGCGCAATAGTATAAAGTGTGAAAGCACCTCACGCACACCTGTGTATTCCCAAACACTGCACCATAGGTGTAAACATACAGGGAACTTTTACAATGTACATGTTGGGAGCTGCCATAGCTGTGATACATCACCATGTGTTAGTGACTGAAGGTGTTGTGGAGGATGATGCTGACAACCACTGCAGGCCTCGGAGGAGGAGAAGAGTGTTCAGACCAAGGGTAACCTACCAGGGGCTACATGATCTGGAGATAGAGCATTACAGAGTGGACAGGGACATCTTACAGCAAATAGTTGAGCTGTGCCGGCCATGCCTGAGATCCAGAAACAACAGAGGGGAATCCATCCCAGTGGACACAAAGGTATGTGTAAGCTTGCGAATACTAGCCACAGGTACCTTTCAAAGGCCAACTGGAGATATAATGGAGATCTCACAGGCATCAGCACCCAGGGTACTACACCATTTCCTGGATGCCATGTTACCACCTGCCAATGAGCATATATACTTCCCCTGAACTCAGGAGGAGTTGGCCAGCAATATGTGTCTCTTCCACCATGTGGCACACTACCCGGAGGTACTGGGTGCGATAGACTGCACGCACATACATATCAAGTCACCACCCAGTGAGCATGGTAGGCGCTACATAAACCGCAAGGGATACCACTCCATCAACTGCCAGGTCATGTGCAATGTCCAGGGCATTATCATGGATGTGTGTGCTGGCAGCCCTGGAAGCTACCATGACTCCCACATCTGGCATGCCTCACAGTTGTATCAGGTATTTGTCAGGGGGGACATCCCACATGGCCACCTTGTGGGGGATGCTGGCTATGCACTGGAGCCGTGGATGATGACTCCCATCAGAAATGCACACACACCCATGCAAGAATGCCATAGTGAGGCACAGGCACAAACCAGAATCATCATAGAGCGTGTGTTTGGTATGCTGAAATCATGGTTCTGTTGCTTGGACATATCTGGTGGAGCCTTGCAGTACTCTCCAGGCATGTGTGCCCACATCTTCATAGTATGTGCCATGCTACAAAATATAATCCTGCGGAAACAGCTGCAGCAGGGATATATTTGTGAAGGCCTTCACAGCCCACCACAATTACCAAGGCCATCACAGGCACAGAGGGATTCAGACCACAAACACCCTGTGCCAGCCCCAGTAGGCAGACGGAGGCATGCCCAATATGCCTATGCCTTGGCAGAGAGGGAACGTATAGCAGATACTCTGACAGTGTAGGCCCCTACGGACTGACACACCTCTCCACCTGCACACACAGTAAAATGGATGGCACACACACACGACCATCTGTAAATTGTAATGTATAGGTGGCCTACTATGTGAATCCTACATAGGCAGCCCTCAACCATTGCACACACAACAGCTATTGGAACAAGGAATGTCAACACCTGAACAGTACACGCACCTATCAGCATATGTTGGTAATGTATGTATAGGTTCCTAGGTACATCGGTAGGTACACGCCCGATTGTCAGAGGCCATTCATCAATAGAGGCAAACAGTGTCTGCTGTTACCACCACATCGAGTAACCAACTGACCCTCAGTGGAGCAGAGCCAATTGTGGGATCCATGTGTGTAATCACTATTCCCCACACACTCTGCATGGATTCCCTGGTGTATAAATGAGGGGCTCCATACAATGTAATCATGGATGTAGTGGCAAAGCATGGGGTGTACCCATGACAGGTATCTGTCAACCCAGCATGCTCCACCTATGGTTGTGTGAAGGTGTAGCACATTATAGTGTGTGGCTCACTGTGACATACATTCCCAATGCTGGGACACATCCATTAAACATCACTTGGACATACCATTAATAGGTCCCATCCATATGTAAACTAAGTTACCCATTTGATTGCAGTATGGAGTAACAGCCATAGTACAGTCCACATACAAAATGCCATAACACGTGTACAAATCCCAGATGCCCAAGTGGTAAATGCACTGACTGTCTTGCATGTTCCCGGTACCACGTCCTGCAAGGGATGTTACGTAATCCCGAAGGCATGAATAATGGATGGTGGATGCAGGTCATCAGATCAGGTTTAACACATGTTAGCGGGAATATGCGTTGCCCAGTGCTGGTAAGCATCGTTTAAACATGACCAAACGGATATGCGAGAAACAGGGCTAAGCTTCTCTGAATATTGCGCAGATCACGGTCAATGATGTCCAGAACAGGTGAAACTAGCATTATTCACCCCTGTACTAATAGTGCCTGATCTGAAGAGTAAAACGACCACTGCCAGGAGTAGAACACACAATCATGTACACAATCACCTAACACTAAGCTACCCAACATGTACCAACGGCAGGTGTGTAATGTGACAGGTTCAAACACAAATGCGCGGAGTCCAGGAAACAGTATAAACCGACATGTACACAATGAAAGGTGTATTCTCCCTCTCACTCTCTCTCATATATATATATATATATATATATATATATATATATATATATATATATATATATATATACACATAATAGACATAGAAAGGGAGATATACAGATATATGTTGATATATACGGATTCACCTATATCTGCAAATATATAGATAGGTCAACGACATGTACACAACCATGGAGGTAGAAATAAATAGGATACTGCCAACTATGGAATGTGTCACATACCGACACGCGTAATCACGAGGCTTAAAGACCGAAAGAACACAGTACCGGAACACTGGAACCCCGTGTAATATTATCACGATATTAAGGGACATTTAGTTATCGCTGCCGGTGTTGCAGTCCACGTAGGTACTGTGTTCAACTGTGTTTGTGATTGCTGTAGTCTGTGTATGTGTGTGTTGAGGGTGCCGTGTGCATTTTCGTGGGACTGTAATGTGTGTGTGTGTGTTTGCATCGTGTGTCTGTTAGTGCTAACTCGGAGGTAGAGCAGTACAGTAGGTGTGGTCCTAGTTGGCCGTAGGCATATGGTACCATCTGTTTCATTTTAAGAGGGACAGCCCCTCCCTGGGCAGTTGTGTCTTGACAAAAAATATTAAAAAGTGCAAATGTCCAAGATTGTAGGACATAATTATGTCCCATATATTATGTAACAGTTGCATTAAATAGTTATGCCTGTATCTACAAAACGTAAACGTTACATGAAACATGATAAGTAGCTAAAGTGCTACAAGAATATGTATGTATTCAGGATAAAAGTATGTTCTATCCTGTGTACTGACCATGGGTATGTGTCGGCCTGTAAACAACGATGCGTGTCTTGCAAATGTCCCACTATGGCCGTTTGAAAAGGTGGCAACCCATGCCAAAGAGGCTCAGTCACCAACACAACTGCAATGAGTGCAAATATCTGTGACAGAAATACATGAGACAGCTGTCATTTAGTAACATTCCTTTACCTATCACTGTATTTCCGGAGGTATGGAAGTATCAACCTCACCTGCATACTATATAGAAACCAATTAACAATGGCTCTATGTATAAGCCCGTAACAACCACAGTTCAGTCTACTAAATGATAGGTCTTCAATTAGGGAAGGAACCCACACTCATATATGGAATATGTAGGAATGCAGTCCCCACAAACCTATATATGCTATGTACACCAACCTACATCTCCCCCACACCCGAAACAATTGCAGTACAGACTGTAATAACATCACAAACATCCACTCACTCAATTACATCTGCAGAACCGTTAACATACCTTGTGAGAGACACATTTGTAAAGGCGCCATGTGAAATCATAGCTGTTGTATAATGGAACAGATGGCGATGTTACAGGATTTGTTTGCAATAGTCCCTTATCTGATGGCTGAGATGACAGGTACACTCACATGTAGAACCACATACTCTAGCCGTCACACACAATCCATGGGGGACATGAATTCAAAATATCCATGTCTCTACAAATATCAGTTGCAATTCCTCACAACAAAACACATACAGGCCATCTCCCCGAAGGTAGGGCAAAAGTGCAACGCCCAAGTGGAGAATTAAGTTATACCCCACTGTTGCCACGTAATTGGTGAATGAAGTAGCTGCACAGCTGATGTGCATGTAATAATTTACTCAGGAACACCGACTGGCGGCAGGAAACCACATGTTACAGGTATCGACGTATATAAGGATGACTTGCCATACATTCAAACCGTATGCTCATACCATAGAACCGTTTAAACAGTAAAGGTGTAAGAGAGATATTTACAAAGATTCGGAACGCTAAGAAGGTATGTAGAACACTCAGTATGTTAGTGTATGTAGAGCCTGCTTTGTATTAATTAAAAGTGTACGCAATGCATAAAGTGGGGAAAAGGTATTCTGTAGTGATGTCTTGTTGAGCATAGCAACGCTTGTAGAAATTGTGTGTCCTGCTGAGGGCCACAAGGTAAACATCACATACACCACAAGGGATGTTACATGAGGGCTTTAAACAGAACAATCCCACACCACCCGCCATCAGTGGTAGGGTATGTCCAACAAGTATGTGCCATAGCAGGTGATAGTATATGTTGATATACTGTCACATTAGGCATGTGTATGGGCATATAACGACAATAACATGCCTAAGGTGGTCCTGCTGCGCAAGTATGCTTTGCATTATGGGATAATGTGTAAAATATGTGTAATATACAGTATTGTAGGTAGATATGTCAGATATTCTACACAGCACAACTGTTATATCATGCAAACAAAAGGTATTGTCAATTGGCATGTATGATACACAATAACAGGATACATATGGCTTGTAGTCATGGGACACTGTAACAGCAGGCTAGCTAATTGAAATGGAAGAGCAACTCAATTAACCATGCACAAGGACATGTAATAGCTTCACAGGTACATAGTGAGGTACTATGTTGTCTGACAAGTCTATGTGTAAGCCCAACTACAGTGTTTACACCGGCGGCACCTCTCTAGGGTAGTGTCCTGTCTGTGAACAGCAGAGGCATGTGTTACCTTCACCTCTGTACAGTACAGCCACTGCAGTGATCCCTGGTGTATCAGTGTGACCGCCTACAGAGTCACCTATGACTGGTGTGTTGGGTATGTTATAACACCCTATTGGCTGTAGTTGATGGGCACACATGAGTCTGTGGGCTATAAGTAATTGTTGTTGTGTTTGGTAATGGGGGCTGCCTCTGGTGCCTACACAGAGTACGGAGAGGTTCTGCAAATGTCGTACTCATACTATGTGTGGCCTGTGGTGGTGGAGATCTAGTGAGACAATGTGATGAGTGGGGTGTGTTGCAAATGTTAAACGTCCCCACATGAATGTCAGGTCCAGTCTGGGTTGGTGAGAGCATTACCCCCAGCATGGCCACATATGTGCATCTCCCACAGGCTGTAGTGTCGTATGTTGGGAGGTGAGCATTGACTGTGTACAAGAGACAATTGCTCTTTTGCCACATGTTTGCCATATTCATCATATAGACAGGCAATAGCACTGGTATGGGACACTTGGACATGCCTGTATATTCAACCATGTCTTACAAGATATGTGAGTTACCTGTGTACAACAGCTGTTGTACTATAAGCAAGCTGGAAATGTTAGGACAAACAGTGTACTTCTAAGACATGAGTTGGAATGGGTGCTATAGTTATCAGTAGCTCATGAAGTGCTCACATGTTCTGAACAAGTGCTGAGCATGAATATGCAATACAGATAGGGTGTTGGATAATATCAACCCACTGCAACCCACAAGTGGAGACGACAGTCATAATTGGAGGCACTGCACTATTACCCTGCTGAGTATGGTCTGCAAGTCTATGAACCTTTATCAATGTAGATGTTAGCAGTACAGAAGTAGATGACTGTACGGATGATTTCACACTGCATAGCATACCTGTGACAGGTCATAGGACATCATCACCCATACCGTGTTCCAGCTACACTGAGTATACTAGATGTACCTTCGTATGTCACAGGAGTGTTCTACCAGTGGCCTGTTGACAGAAGCAACACTACAAGAGGTGTCTGAGTGACATGTGCATATCACACCAGTGGCAGCTACCTGAAAACAGGGTTAATGTTGTGTACTCCCCCCTCAGTGTAGCCCATACCACACAGACAAATGGGAGGCATCTATGTATTTAAGGATGTGAATGTCCATGACCTAGGAGCAATAGCTGTCTCAGTGTTGTGGACAACATACAGAATGGGCTTTGTGGGTGAGGTGTGTGACATATGTGGACAATCTGACAGCTGATAATAGCATTGTCACTGCTAGATGAATAACCCTGTACCCATTAACTACCAGCTAGGCAGCGGTCAACATTATAGACACTGTGTAAGGGATGGTGCTGTGCAGTTCACCTCCCTGAGTTGGTGACGTCTCCAGGCCTATTAGGTAGTCATACGAGGCACCCATGTCATGACAGGGTGCCATCCATGAGCATGGAGATCATTACACAGGGATACTCAGCACTTGGGTGACCAATATCGGATCACATATCACCTTTAAGGGGTATTGGCCATGCGTGGATGGGCGATACCAGCCTTCACAATCCTCACCTCCACTATGCAGCATGCTGGCTACCTTGCATAAAGACATGTGCTACACTGTGATGTTGGACATGCTACACATACATATCCTGATCTGAAAGACATATGTCATGGACAGCCACCGTCCTACTACAAGGATCGACACATGCTGAACAGATCCCTGTGCCATACATGTTACATACTCCTGCCATACCATGCAACCCTGTCCATCAAAGCTGCACATGTCATCTCTGTCATACATGGTGCGATGACTGCATGGTAGATGTATTATTTACTGTCTGGATCAGTAATGTGGCATTGATGCACCTCGCGGTGGCAAAATGGCTGTTGGATACAGCTAGAAAACCTTGCCCGTACATGCCATAGTTGATAACCATCCCTGCGAATGACGTCCAGCTAGCCATTGTCCCATGTCTATCACATGTGCAACACAGGCGATACATGACAGGATGTTGAACTGCTGTACAGTGCCGTGTAGATGTATATGGCAAAACACATGCATGTAAAGGTTTCCGTGTGTATGTGTGCATTGTCACTGCTCATGTCCATTAAGGCAGTGTATGTTTTGATATGTGACATATACACAGTATCAAGGTCAACAGCATTACTGTGGACACATCCAGGCATGTGCTGATAGGTAAGAACACCAGTACAGGCAAACAGATATGCCCACATCAAGACAGCATTCACATGGAGTATGAACATTTTAATGAGGTGACACACATATATGGTGATGATATCCAATGCATAACAGGTGTTATATGTGTGTGACACAAGCATGGCAGTCGTGTCAGTGTCATGACAATTTGCAATGATAACTGTTCAGATGTACTAGATTTAATACAAATGTATGTGCAGCTGTATCTCTGTACATTTCTGTGATACTGTGACCTGTCTCCATCATTATGTCTTCCAGATAATGCCTCGTTCACGCCTGCCAGCGTATAGCCTCCAGAAGGATGATGCCTTCATCCCGTACCTCCATGAGAACTACAAGGTGTTGTTCAGCCATGTGCCACAGCTTGCCCAGCAGCGTGACGACATGTGGCAGGACCTGTGCAGGTGGGTTAATGATGTGGGTGGCCATAACCACACCTACCAGCAGGTGCGTAGACACTGCACGGACATGATACGACATGCGAAACAGCGTGACAATGCAACTGCCAGGGAACAACGTGGAACAGGTGGTGGCCCACCAACCGAGACCCCACTCACACAGACCGAGGAGCTACTGGCCAGCCTGGGGATACCCTCAGAACAGCATCCACAAACACTATCTGCCATCGTGCAGGTGGGTGTCTCCCAACCAGTGAGCCTGGAGTTGCCTGGTAAGTCACTACTGCACATATGACTATTATATCCCATTTAGTTGCATGTGTCACTGTAAAATATGTAATGTAACATCATATGCAAGGTATGCTTACACACATGCCGCATACTACAGTATGCTACCCTGTGTATGCACACATGTGCATACTATATGCTATTGTACAGGTGAATGTGTTAATATGCACAGTGCACCCTGTGGCTGTCATACAGTCATGGATCATGTTCAAACTGCTGTGTCACCCCTATACAGGTACCTCTGGCGTGCCACACAGACATCAGTCCATTGCAGGTGAGACAGTTATCAGTATCAGGCATGTTAATGCATATATCTTTATGCCATGTGGCCAGTTAACACATGTACACATAATGTATGGTCCAGTCACGATATACAGGTTGCATCTGTCATTATTCACACTGGCTACCCGTGTACAATATATACAAACTAAATGAAACAGTGACATGAAACAACCACAGTACCTGTCATTACTAGATGTGTGGACAGCTGTGCATACAATGGTGGAGGTGTTCAATGTAGGCATATGTACTATACATTAGAACAACACATGTGTGGTACGCAAACAGTACCACACAGTGAGCTGGGATATGGGCAGCCCCCAGGAGTCACCATTGTGTAATATGCCCCTGCAATGTGTGCACACATTGTGATGTGCCATCTGACATGTCCCAGGCATGTAGTGTTCTGGCTGCAATATTGTCTCACTATCCCATAGTACATACCCCACATACCAAACATACAACCCGTTGTCTGCATAGCCCTGTGGACAGTGACATATCTGACATCTATGGGTGCATGTCATATGGGACAACACAGACATGTGAGATAGATGGCCATCACAAACATTTGGCCAACACATGTTCACACATGGCCATGGAGGATGGCCAGAGACATGTAGCCACACAGTAGTTGTGATGTGTATACACCCTGCTGCACATTGTCCACACATGGTCCAACTGTAGCCTTAGTTGACTGATTATATAGTTGATGTGGAACACTGGACATCCTAAACGCCTGTGCACAGCTAGTGGAGGTGTCACTTAATTCGACCATATAAGATGTGTTGAACATCACGACTGTGTCATAGCATAACAGTAGTCACCTGTACAGCTTCCACAGACATTAACACCACATCAGGCCACAGATACCATACATTTCCCTTGCTGCTGTAGGACATCACCGTCAGCCGTGCACCTCGTGTGTGTGGTACATTAATGTCATGTGGGACATGGTGTATTGACAAGTCTGCCATGTGTGGACATGGTTGCCAGGCAGCTAAGACTTTGTAGTAGTTGTGCGGGGGTGTCATGCATAGGTCTTCCAGTGACCTGTCACATGACACAGCATGGTTTGGTGTGTATATACCTCAGCGATGTGGGCCACAATCCACAGTTATGTAATGTGTATGCACACAGTTATGGCTATGCACTGTGTGTGTATTACACACTGTATAGCACTATAGATGCCTCATGATGCCATACAATGGTGCAGTGTCTGTACTTCACACTGTATAGCAATGTAGACACCTCACACTACCCTTCAATGCTCATGCACATTTGATAAAAGTGCATTCTATCTGTAGGGCATACAGACAACACTGCAATGTGATACCCATTACAACGCTGTACATGTGTCAGGACACCATTGTGTCAGACATGTATGCATGTCAATGCACACATCAGCAGATTACATGTTAAGGTCACTTCAGCCATGTGTACTTTTAACCTGTGCTGGTCCTCATGGTGTATCACAGGGATGCATGCTTACTACCATGATTGTGTGAACTGCATGGCTACTGATATGACACCTGCTTGCTGTTTTGTGCAACCCAGGGATGTATGCTAACTACCACTATTAATGTCTGAGCTGCATGCCGTCTGCTGTATCACATGCATGCTGCATGCCATCTGCTACTGATATGACACCTGCTTGCTGTTGTGTGCAACCTGGAGAGGTATGCTAACTAACACTATTAATGTCTGAGCTGCATGCCGTCTGCTGTATCACATGCATGCTGCATGCCGTCTGTCAAATCACATGCATGGTGTGTCTGTGTGTCTGTGTGTCTTTGTGTCTACTGTAATGTAGAGTCTTTCTTTGCATTCACAGGTGATATAGGTGCGTTACCCTCCTGCGGTCCATCTGATGTTAGTGTCCCCACAGATACTAGCAGTGATGAACATATGCATGAGGTACAGGCAGGGTTGTCAGGGGCTGAATCTGTGCCAATGGCTGCCATCCCAGCTATGTCCTCCTCTTCCCCACACAGTTCTCATGCCAACACATACTCCATCACCAGTGGCCATAGAGGAAGGACAGTCAGCGTGTGTTAGCTCGGAACAGGAATGTGTGGTGGCTACTGAAGGTGTGTCTCGACACCATGGTGTCAGTGTAATGACTGCAGATGTGCCACACAGGCATGTGGCCAGTGCTGCTCATAAGAGGACATCTGGCAGACATGCACCTGCAGGACAGAGCGCAGCAGCTGGTGTCACCAGACGCATGTTCCAGACTGTAATGGCAGCACAGGCATGTGCTGAATGGCAGAACAGTGAAGGGCAGAGGCTTCAGAGGGCTGCTATCCGTACTCTAAATGACAACATCCAGGCATTGGCAAATGCTCAACAGCAGATTGCTGATGTTCTGGACAGGCGATTGGGTGACATGGTTGTAATCCTTGACCGTGGCATGGCAATCCGCGAGCATGAGCTGTCTGTGCTGGAACATCTGGTAGGAGTGAGGCGTAGGCCACATGGACGTAGGCCAGCTACACCACCTAGTGCAGGTCAATGTGAACGAGCCACCTCACATGGCCGCTCTCATAGTGCCGGTAGCAGAAGCAGTGCAGCTGTTGCTGCGCTGTCCACACCAGGACACAGCAGGCCACAGGAAAATGGCCCTAGACGTTCCCAGCAGAGACACAGTTCAAGTGGACAAGTGTCATCGGACAGTAGCCAATCTGTACCTCCGCCTGGTAGTGCCCGTGCAACCCCTGGCAGGCACCGGTCACATGGCCGGACACAGTGAGCTGTACATCCTGGTCTGTACAATCTGGAGCTGTCAATAATACCCCTGTGTAGGCCTGACAAAAGGCAGAAATGTGTGCACACATACACGCACACAGCAGAAACATCTGTAGGGCACTGCAACACCCACATGCATATCAACCACACATGTCCAATCAGATCACCGGACCTTACCCGCACACATGATGTCATCCACTGGTGTAGCCTATGCCCTTGGCAAACATTATCACCCTGTGCATATGATGATGCCTGTGCCGCATCCCTGTCATCCACACCATTGGTGCAGGAACATGCTCATATGGTCTGATGCACAGGGTGAACAGAATAGTGAGATAAGTGTATATGAAATTAGTTGTGTACTGTTGACACGCACCAGACATACAATGTAGTAAGGTTTATAATGCATTGTTATATGTTCACAGTATGTGTCTTGATAACAATGGTAACAACATGTTGGTAATTATGCCCTGCTTCCCTCCTTAAGGTCCAATTGCATGTGCCATTACATTACAGTGTTTGCAGTTGGAGTGCATTGTTGTATGTTCACAGTATGTGTCTTGGTAACAACAGTAACAGCATGTTGGTAATGATACCCTGCTTCCCCCCTTAAGGTCTACTTGCATGTGCCAATAAGTAGCAGTGTTTGCAGTTTCACATGTGTAAATGTGGAGTACTCACAGGCATGTATGGCAATACCAGCATGCTATACGTAGCCTCAACCTCACTGTTAGAAAGGCTACCATTCCACAGATGTCCACACATCTACTGATCCAGAAGCATGTGGGCTGTTTAATAGGCTACAGTGGCTAGAGACGTGACATCCATACCAAGTCACATCACAGGTTTGTTGACATGGTGTGGAAGGTTTACACAGCGGTCTGGCCGATGATAACATTAGAGGCCACTTGATAGCATGAGGCCTCACTGTGTAGCAGTAATACCCTGTCACATTACAGGATGAGGACACACACAGACATACACAGAAACACACAGTAATATGCCGACACTCACGGGGTCAACAGCACTATAACACACACTCGATAGTGTTGAGGTGAGGACCCCTGCCTATGTGGTAATCACCCTCACAGTACTGTGCACCCACACAACATGACACAGAGAATGAATATGTACAGGTAGCCAGTAAGGCTGAGACCGATGGCATCAACAGGGTAGTAGACTGCATTTCCATGAGGGGTTAGGGATCCTGTCTGTTCTGTATGGTAGCATACACCCTCACTCTATGCACCAGACAGCCATACATACACACACACACACACACACACACACACACACACACACACACACACACACACACACACACACACACACACTGTGGAGTCCACAAATGTCATTCACATACAGATAGCTGACATGTGTGTGATACACACACCACCACTGTCTACATCATGCTTTCCACACTGCAGTATGTATAGATCTCTACAACAGCGTACAGGGGTGTGTAACAATTGGGATGTATTCCCCACCATATGTGGCATATATGGTCACACAAGCAAACACATATGGCAGTACTGTGAATGATACACCTGCTATATGATGATACGTCTGACAGACGTGCAGCAGTATTGGCCGCATTATGTGTTCCAACGCTACCTTCGGCAATTGTGCTGCTATATGCACATGGGAGGATGTAAGTGTTACAGGTGTCAAGTGACTTACAGTAAGTAACACCCTGACCGCTGTGTAGGTTGTATGTCTTCACCGTCAAGTAACCGTAACATAGCATACTGTTTGCACATGTAATGGTAGGATGGCTTGTGACACACCTGTGAGCCGTCTTTGGCAAACATCCATCTGCAAAGGTGGATCACCACTTTATGTACAGACATCCATCCATACCTGATGTACATCCTACCATACTGTCAGTATTTCACCATATACAGGTGTCAATGATGGGGCTGCATTGCAACTGCATGTTGTAGTTCGGCACAGATTAATTAAATACATCAGCTACTGCACATGCATGGTAGCTGCATGCACACCACTACATGTACATGTGTGTTGGTCCTACATGCCTGTCATGTAGCCATGTGTGTATGCATTGCAATTGGTGGACATGTGTGATGACATACATAACACATGGACTGTTGTATGATATGATGGTTGTCATGGGTCACTAGTACAAAGGGAATGTTACCTCGGTCAACATTGCTACCTTATGTACTGTTAGCATTCAACAGCTATGGACCTACCTTCCATGTGCATGCGTGTGATTGCTGTAGCCACTTGTCTGCATGGAGGACAGCAAAAGCTATGCTATGCACATATGTGTTGTGTATGTGTGTGGTCCATGTACATATTCACTGCGATTATATGTATATAGTATCCAAACATGTGTGTTCTTTGGTGTACAGCGACGGTCATCTGTTACAGCTGTGTAAGACCCAGGGCCCCTGTTATGTGTAGAGCCGACCTGGTTATCATTGCATTGCATAACACATGATGGAACCCTGTCACTACATGTGTAGTCTGCACAGTTGCTGTAGACCTATGTACAGTCCACTGGTCATGAGTCACATAGTGTTGTG
Source organism: Protopterus annectens (assembly GCF_019279795.1). NCBI lineage: Eukaryota > Metazoa > Chordata > Ceratodontiformes > Protopteridae > Protopterus > Protopterus annectens. The sequence goes on along the minus strand of NC_056732.1, from coordinate 1,241,848,877 downwards.
GTAATGTATGGATGTGTGCTGCTGGTCCAAGGACATGGTGATGTCTGAGGGCTAAATAGTAGAATGCGGCATTTACCTCTGTGATCTGCACCTGAGACATCTGTGATGGCTCTTGAGTGTGTACTGGTCCGTACATGTGAGTGGCCTTCATGCACGTGGGGACAGTAACACCATACTGTGCCCTTCTGTGTTTAGAATCCATGTGCATGCAAGACAGCCCTTTGCTACTACTAAGTGTGTGAGCATGCCCAGTATGCCGTTGTGTAGATGCACACACAGTAAATTCCAAACTGTGCCCTTCCGTGTTTAGAATCCATGTGCATGCAAGACAACCCTTCACTTCTTCTAAGTGTGTGAGCATGCCCAGTACGCTGTTGTATAGATGGACACACAGTACATTCCAAACGGATGTGTGATACTAAGTGTGTGAGCATGCCCAGTGACACCTTGTGTCAGTGATGTGCCTCTGTGTATGGGCATGGCCATTGACATCCTGTATAACAATGGTGGTCATCCAGGCAACAGATGTCCATACCCCACGTCAGAATGGATTCCTACATTGAACACACTGGTTGACTGTCTTGAAGGGTGTACTGTCTATGGCGCATCTCATATCTATGTAGTGTTGTAACAGTGCTCCATAGATAGGCAGTTGTCCCGCTCATACCACTGCAGGGTGTTTGTCTATGTCTACCTTGGGACAGTAATATGCTTTTAGACTGCTCACTCTCTATACATTCCCTATCGGCATCTTTGCCTTTGTGGATGATGTCATCCACCTAGATGTATGCCTCTGGGAGTGCTGTGTTCCAGTAATCTCGGTACCGTGTTCTGTAACTGCATAATGCTGAAGTGTGAAAAGGTAGTTAGGTGTATGTTCAATTCCCATCCCTGCCAAGTGTGTGTGTGTGTGTGTGTGTGTGTGTGTGTTTCCACCTGCCTGGGGACAGAGTAATGCTTTTAGATGGCTCACTCCCCATACATTCCCTATCAGCGTATTTGCCTTTGCAGATGATGTCATCCAAGTATGCCTCTGGGAGTGCTGTGTTCCAGTAATCTCGATAGCGCGTTCTGTAACTGCGTAATGCTGTAGTGTGATAAGGTAGTTAGGTGTATGTTCGACTCCCAGCCCTGACAAGTGTGTGTGTGTGTGTTTCCAGCTGCCTGGGGACAGAGTGATGCTTTTAGACGGCTCACTCCCCATATATTCCCTATCAGCATCTTTGCCTTTGCAGATGATGTCATCCACCTAGAAGTATGCCTCTGGGAGTGCAGTGTTCCAGTAATCTCAATAGCACGTTCTGTAACTACGTAATGCTGTAGTGTGATAAGATAGTTAGGTGTATGTTCGACTCCCAGCCCTGCCAAGTGTGTGTGTGTATCTGTGTGTGTGTGTTTCCAGGTGCCTGGAGACAGAGTGATGCTTTTAGACGGCTCACTCCCCATACATTCCCTATCAGCGTCTTTGCCTTTGCGGGTGATGTCATCCAAGTATGCCACTGGGAGTGCTGTGTTCCAGTGATCTTGATAGCACGTTCTGTAACTGCGTAATGCTGTAGTGTGATAAGGTAGTTAGGTGTATGTTCGACTCCCAGCCCTGCCAAGTGTGTGTGTGTGTGTGTGTGTGTTTCCAGCTGCCTGGGGACAGAGTGATGCTTTTAGACAGCTCACTCCCCATACATTCCCTATCGGCGCCTTTGCCTTTGCGGATGATGTCATCCACCTAGAAGTATGCCTCTGGGAGTGCTGTGCTCCAGTAATCTCGATAGTGCATTCTGTAACTGCCTAATGCTGTAGTGTGATGAGGTAGTTAGGTTATGTTCGACTCCCAGCCCTGCCAAGTGTGTGTGTGTGTGTGTGTGTGTGTGTGTGTGTGTGTGTGTGTGTGTTTCCAGCTGCCTGGGGACAGAGTGATGCTTTTAGATGGCACATTCCCCATACATTCCCTATTGGCGTCTTTGCCTTTGCGGATGATGTCATCCACCTAGAAGTATGCCTCTGGGAGTGCTGTGTTCCAGTAATCTCGATAGCGCATTCTGTAACTGCATAATGCTGTAGTGTGATAAGGTAGTTAGGTGTATGTTCAACTCCCAGCCCTGCCACGTGTGTGTCTGTGTGTGTGTGTTTTCAGCTGCCTGGGGACAGAGTAATGCTTTTAGATGGCTCACTCCCCATACATTCCCTATCGGCATCTTTGCCTTTGCGGATGATGTCATCCACCTAGATGTATGCCTGTGGGAGTGCAGTGATGCTGGAACTTGGTAGCACGTTCTGTTACTGCATAATGCTGTAGTGTGGTAGACTAGACAGGTAGGTGCTCGATTCCAAGGCATGGCCGGTGTGTCTGTTTGGCAGTTATACCATATGTGTTGGTATCTGTGGGTGGCTAGCTGCAGTATGTGTTCAGTGTGTTTTGTTGCTGAGCTATATAGTGTCCACAGCCCGCATATTCTGCCAAGACACTGGGTTGTCAACACATACATTCACCAATAGGTCTGGTGAGTAACTGTCAGCAGCCCTACTCTTACCCTTGATACGGTCTGACCCGGGTGTCGCAACAAAACACACGTGCCTTGATAGCAACAACACTACATGATGCAGGTGGCACATGTAGTTTCCTTTTCATTCCTGTCTAATGCATTGCTGTCATGTGGTCCGCTGTTGTGATATAAATGCCATATCTACAGATGTGTGTACATGTATATGTGTGTATGTGTATATAGATATATACATATATATATATATATATATATATATATATATATATATATATATATATATATATATATATATGTCCATATATATATATATATATATATATATATATATATATATATATATATATGCCCATGTATATATGTATACAAATAATATATATGATATATGTAGATATAGAGGTGGACATAGATGTGAACATATATGTCTGGGTACATCAGCACTATTGAATGTTTGTGCCGGATGATCTGTACATGATAACCTGGGATCTATGTATATCTGCCATGGTGTGGTGGTAGTGCACATCATCTGTAGTGTGCAGGGTCAAGGGTTGTATTCATGTAGATACCGGTTATTTTGTTGTTGGGAAGACCATGTGACATCGAATATGGTGATAGTAAGGCACCTGTTGCCAGTTGTGTACGGATCTGAGCGACACTGAGCAGTGGTTATTAATTTGGAGGTTCGGTATGGGTCATATAACTATTCATTAGAAGACTATACTATGCAGATGAGGTTGACAATAGTGTATCCCATTTATCACCAGGGTGTGATGCTGGTCCCTGGAGTGTATGTGTGTAGTCTGCTGGGTGCATGTCTCGAATATAGTTGACAGCATGGAAGGGGGGTCAGGCATACTGTAAGTACATTGCAGAACTGTGCCTCGGGAGTGCTCCTGCCTTAGCACACCTAAGCTAGGGGTGTGTCTATACCTGCCTGGTGACATTGGGAGGGATGACAGCAGTGGTGGGGTAGTCAGGGTGTACAGGCTGCACAAACAGGTGTTGATCAGCACAATCAGCAGATGACATGGCCAGCCCGCACCTGAACAGTACGGTAATGTGAGCAAGCAGCATACACACAGGTTTCTTCCGCACTCTACACCACTGGTGTATACCTGTGGGGACAATTCACGACACAGTCCAACCAAATGAGACAGGCTGCAGCAGGCAACATATACCAACATGTGCAGGAGGCTGGGGCAATGAGGATGTGTATGCTGCCAAACAACCCTTACTGGTGTGACATAAGACTTTATAGACCCAGGGTGACTTACCAGGGGCTACATGGGCTGGAGATGGTGTAGTACTATGGGGTGGACAGAGACCTCCTACAGCAACTTGTTAACCTGTGCCTGCCACACCTGACACATCAAACAGGCCGAGGGGAAACACATCACACTGGATACCACGGTATGTGTTGGCCTAGGTGTACTAGCCACAGGTACCTCACACAGCACAACTGGGGATATCATGGGTATCTCACAGGCATCTGCATCCTGAGTATTGCACCAGTTCACAGACACCATGTCAACACATGCTAGTGAGCATGTACATGTCCTCAACACACGTGATTAGTAGACCAGCAATATGCATCTGTTCAACCACATGGATGACTACCCTGGGGTACTGGGTGCTATAGCCTGCACACACATACAAATCGTAGTACCACCCGGTGAGTGGGGTAGGGCCTACAGTCACTGCAGGGGCATACCCTCCAACAGCTAGGCCATATGCGATGGCCAGGGCATGAGATTGCATGTGTGTGCTGTCTGCCCTGGAAGCTATGATGATTCCGATATATGGCTTCTGACACAGCTGTAGCACACCATTGCCAATATGGACATCCCCTACATTCTCCTACTGGGGGATGCTGGGTAAACACTGGTGGTGTGGCTGATGACATCCATCAGCAATGCACACACACATGAACACTCACACCATACTGAGGCAGATGCACAGGCAAGACATATACTTGTGCATGTGTTTGGGATGCTCAGTCCACAGTACTGGTATCCGGACACATCCGTTGGAGCTCTGCAGTATTCACATGCTACATGCATACAGGCTGTTATGGTATTTACTATACTACACAATCTTATCCTGCAGTAACAGTTGCAGCAGGAACAGCATGGGGTAGGGCCACACAGCCCAACACCACTGCCAAGACCTCTACAGGCACAGTGTGACTTGGTGAAGGAACTACCTGAGCAGGGCACAGTCGGCGAAAGCCCATGCACAGTATGACCTGCCCTTGGCAAAGAGGCAACACAAGGCATATGCACTGACACAGTAGGTACCCACAGATTTCCCCTCTCTGACCCGCACACAGTACAATGGATGCCAAACATGACACTACCTGTGCTTGGCCATGTATAGGAGGTGCACTGTGTGCATCCGACATAGGCATCCCTCCAGCACTGTCCCCAAGTCCAGAACACATCCAGGGTATGTCTTTTCCCCTAACAAGTGGCAGTTGTATTAGAATGTGTATTTACCCATTGCTATGGTATGCATGTGAGCATACAATTGACTGTGGTGGCCAATTGTTAGGGCAGCAGACAGTACACATCCATAGTGGCACCATGACCTCTGTAGCACATACGGGGGTCACAATGGTAGCCTGCAGTACACAGGGTGTCCTAACCCACTGCAGATTATGAGCTGACCATCATGTGTGTCCATATAGCCCACACATGTATCATGCAGCTGAACAGATGTGGACCAATACAGACAAATGATATACGATGGCCTATGGATTTGCCCAATGAATGACCCCAACCCCCTAAGACACACACAGACTACAGCAGGCCAGGCAGTTTGATGTAGGTTGAGTAAGCTAGGATGTCCAACATCACTGTGCTGGTATTTAAAACTAAAACCTGACATACATTGGTATCCCTCCAACCAGCAATTTCGGTAGGTCCACACAGTGACATGGTGTACCCGGCATATCAGTACAGTAGCGGCAGATGTGTACAACTGTTGGCTGTGCCCCCCCTGTCAAACCTACACATGTGAGAGTCATGTGCACCACCCACGGTGCTGTGTAGGACTGTGGTTGTGGTTGGATGTCCCCCCATGCTATGCAGACATGTAGCAACTGTCAATGCCACATGACCATTAGCTACCCTGCAGACACAGCATGACACCTGTCTGTGTAGAACGGAGGGGTCAGCAACAAAGTACTAACTATCTAGACATGTGACACATGCGATACAGTTGATCATACTTGGCATGCTCACACACATAACGGTATGACGGTAATGTTGGTCGACAACATGTGTAACAGTCATACTGGGCATGCTCACACACTGAAACACAGGACGGCCAGGCATGCATACACCAGTGGTCCGGACATATCTGCCAGTACATTGCTATACTGTTGGATGACTGCGCTGTATGGTGTGTGTGTGGTCTATTGTCTGTACATATGCCATGGTCTATTGTTAATTCACATGAGCTATGTGCGCAGGGTACTGCTACCAACACGTGAATAGGGCGGTTCTTTGTTTGCAGACAGACCGATGCCTTTGAATATGGACTGGGACTGGGTAAGGCACATTCCAACAAGTGAGAGCAGTTTTGCATGGGTTTGCACAGAGTTAAGCACTGCTGACCTCTGGTCACAGCACCTTATACACGTTTAGACTCCACATTTCTTTGACAGTGTACTACTGGCATACTGGTAGACAAACACGCTTACAGCCGCTCGCTCACCGACATTTCCGCTTACATTTGTCACTCACGCTGGATGTGTGCAATTTCTTGTGATGCGTATTTCATCGGACTACATGACTACAGTATCGGGTATGCGTAACCATTTTGCGATGGCAGGCGTTCGACTGTTCGGACTCGGCAGCCTGTCCAGTGACGTAATCATATTATATGCGTGTTCCTCATATGATCTGCTCCCATCTGCCTGATACATGGGAACCAATACTCTGCAATGCTGACATGTGACTTGAGTTTGCTAACGCAGCTGTCTGCCGAGTCATGCTACCGCATACCTACTGCACGTTGTCCACCTTTCAGATTTAACGACGGGAGACTGTAGGAGTGACACCTTTCCCACTTTGCATGGGACAGTCCCTCAGTAGGCATATCTCATGTGACAATACCAGACCTCTCTACCAATCGGGGACACATTTCTACAGAATCAGGGACATGTCAAGAAAACATCAGGGGCACTTTTACAAAAGTAGTGCTATTAACTTGAAACATTGACAGAATCAGAGCATATGACTTAATACTCATATTCTGAAGTAAAAGTAGTTTATAACTCTTACTTATTGTCATTAATCAGTAAGTGTGATTCACCACCTTTCCTTCAACAGTCACTAATTTTAGGAGGGATTAAGAGGGACAGAGTTAAACTTTCAGTCAAACTCAGGGACGTACCTGAAATGCAGGGACAGTTGAGAGGTATGGACAATACTCTAGCCATTGCAACTGTCTTGATTAGGGGACATTCTAATGTTGTACATGTCTGTACTGGTTGCTTGTTACAGGTCTTGTATACCTGACACGTCGATATGTCATATGTAGTAGCATAAGCAACTTTACTGCTGCTAGACTACGCTTTGATTTGTGCCAATATGTATATTTCTGTACTATGCATGGCTGTAGGTATGTTCTGCCCTGGTACGTCTGACATTTTTACAGAGCAGGTTCTACTTTGGCCATTCAGAATGGTGGCAGCCCTATAGACCCTATATCTAGAGCTATCACATGTGTTAAGGCAACACATACCCACAGCCAGTAGTAAATGGATGACTTCCACGGTTTGCATATGTTAAGGTTATTCATGTAGCATTATAATTGATAATACTGTTTCCTATTACATGTAGCTGTTTCTGATACAACAAATTAATGTCTGACACCACTACACACACTATATAGCCTCCATTCCCGAACTCACAGGCCATGTGCCATAACTGTCATTTTGCAGGACACAACTGCCTAGATGGGTGTGTCCCTCGCAGGCGTATGGGTGTTGAACCACTTCTATTACGCTATCATCTACCTAAGGTGGTCAGCAAATTATGCACTTTCCGTCAGTAGCAGAACTCACATACCAATGGGTGTGAATGAACACTGTATCAGGAACAATGCATAACACCCTGTGGGACACACTTAGATGATTGGTTCCATTAACCAGACACATTTACAGTCACAGAGCATATGTATTAATTCACGTTTGTTGAGGTACATGCTGTTTCTGACTCATACATGTTGTCATCTGTCATTACCTGTATTCCGCCACCTGTGCACCTAATATCACTAGTTCTGGAAGTGTTTAGTTGGACTTTGTTACATTCTGATGCATAACTATGGACGTCCTTGCTAATCTGGTACACGGTACTGATTTGGTCTCTATGTATTCCCCCGATGGTTTACAGACTATCCGGTAGATGTGCTCTTCAGGTTTGGGAGGTGTAGGTGTATGCTATGCCCACATAGGAATATTAATGACTTCCAATGGGTGGGCCTACTACATCTCTGCCAACCAGCACCTGCACACTTAAGCCAATTATTGCATACCCATGGTCCACCTACCTGGCACTCCTCTACAGCAGTCATGACAAATACTTACTGTGAGCGCAGCTGGGGTATGAGCACACCCCTACACATTGCCCACTCTTCCCGTCTCGGGACACATGTCATACTTTTTGTCAACCCATGTATTATCACACTTGCACAACCTACTGTTCCATGTACACCTACATCCGGTTCATATCAATGTCAGCAGATTCACAAGTACCCTGAATTTTTGGGGTCCCACAAGGGACACCGTTATCCATGTTTAAAGTGTAGACCTTGCAAATCTCTCCCACTGGTACTTTCCTACTGGTTTTTTGGACAGCGGCAGTGTATTGATCTGTATTGCCTGTCTGTATGTCTGTCCGGCCTAGCTGGGCGATGTGGGGGGTACAACGTTTATTTATTGGACCTCCCAGTCACATATGCCCGGGCTGTAAATATTTTACCACTAAATGCTGTGAAGTAACCTATTTATGTACATGTGTATATCTACACTGACATATATATTTTGTTTTGCGTGCATGTGTATATATCAATACCTGTTGTTTGTGTATATATATATCTATCTATATATATCCGTAGTATATCCTTGTGTGTGTGTGTGTGTGTGTGTGTGTGTGTGTGTGTGTGTGTGTGTGTGTGTGTGTGTGTGTGTGTGTGTAGATATATATATATATATATATATATATATATATATATATATATATATATGTATGAATATACATGTGTATGTAAATTAATATAGATATATGTATATATATGTTTTTATCTATATATACAGCTGTGTGTCCATTAACCTATACATTTCCCGGACATGGACACTTACACATGCGTATTGGGTTTTATCTCAGCTTCAACAGCATACTATTGCCTGAGTCATTATGACACCGACACTTCACTCCGGTGAACTTGTGATCAGTATATTGCACGTTATACAGTGGACAGATGTCGCACGTTTTTCATGTCTGGGGTGCCGCTGCTAACTGGGATGTGATACAGTGTCATTCAACCTATTACTCGTATGCGCAGCCTATTAATCCTGCTGCTGTGTTTGTTTCTGTGCACATTCACATTATTACTGTTGATAGGATGAGTATTTGTGTTAATGTGACTGTATATCAACATATAGTTGTCTTCATGTAGTTGTGTCTTTCTGCTTTTCCCGGTTTGGGGTTGTCACAGCAGAACTCCATTTCCCTCATGGGTGGTGTATAGGTTTTACGTGCCAGGCTGCCAGCCCTGATGCACAACATCTGACAACAATATGCCCATTCACGCATGTCTCTACGCAAACGACGCTCTATCTGGGAATCGCACCTACATGCTAGCTGACCTCCACGGGCCGCTCCATTGCACCCGGTGCAACATACACTAGCACTCCTGTGTCCATAATCGCATATCCATAGTTTCTCCTGCACACCCGTGTTGAGTTTCCACGCATAACAGCCATTATACACCTGATATCACAGCCATGACACACCTTTACACATTGCCCTCTCATGAGCATTGGGGCCCTACACAAATTTTGTGCCGCCTCATGTATTCCCAGGCTCACCATCCATTCATATTTGCACATACGTGCCTTTCCTGGTGTTATGGATTACGAACGATTTGCGGGTTACAAGTGTAGGTGGTCGCAACATGTTCTACATTCAGTCTGTTTACAATGTTGACGTAACACTTCAACGATGTTATGGCCGCTGGAATAACCCTGCCTGTGGTGTGAAGAGCGGTTCTCTACTCACATTTGTTCAGCTTTATGTGACATACGCTGCGAGCACTTTATAATTCCTTACTTGCTCTGGATTCCCTTCCCAACCCTTATGTTTGCTTTCATCTTTTGGCGTTCCTTACATATCTATATATATGTATATATATATATATATATATATATATATATATATATATATATATATATATATATATAAATGGATCTACTTCTTTTGACCTAACTTTCATTTGCCTGACACTCGTTTGCCTGACCCCATTTGACTGAAATTTCATTTGCCTGACACTTCATTTGACCGACAAGTATTATTAGCAAGAAAATGGAATATGCCCCCTTCCCCACTGCAGTGCGACCCTGGAGTTAGAATATATAGTTGGGGGGGTGTGGGGGGCACAGCCCCCCACAACGGGGGGTGTGATATTGTTAACTTTTGATGTAATATTGCTTAGTAACAGAAAAGTAAGTGGGGGGCTTCGCCCCCCCCCCAACTATGTATTCTAACTCCACGGTCACACTGCAGTGGGGAAGGGGGCATATTCCATTTTCTTGCTAATAATACTTGTCGGGCAAATGAAGTGTCAGGCAAATGAAGTGTCAGGCAAATGAAATTTCAGTCATTTGGTTTCAGGCAAATGAGTGTCAGGCAAATGAAAGTTAGGTCAAAAGAAGTAGACCTATATATATATATACATGTATGTATATGTATTTATACTTATATATATATATATATATATATATATATATATATATATATATATATATATGTGTGTATATATATATATATATATATATATATATATATATATATATATATATATATATATATATATATATATATTTATATATGTATGTATTTAGATATTTATATATATATATATATATATATATATATATATATATATATATATATATGCATATATATGTGTATATATAGATATATATGTAGATATATAATTGCATATTTCTGTTATGTCTGTGGATATTTATCTATACACACATCTATCTATCTATATACATATATATATATATATATGTATATATATATATATATATATATATATATATATATAAAAGTTACAGCTGTACAAGACAACATACATTTGCTATGCTAATAGCTGCGTACACCCACGCAGGCACACTTGCATCTCCTTATTCTGAGTTACATATGTTTACAGGCACTTCTTTGGGATTATATGTGTTTTATTCCTTATGAAAGTACCACTTTGATGGAATCCGGTTAACGGACCCATGTGAACGGGGTCACCTTTACATGTATAAATGTTGGCTTTACAGCACAGAAGCATTCATTACACAATTAATATGTGCTATAGTCGTACTTGAACCGGGAATGCCTTTACGTTGGGTGGATGCTGTAACCACTACACTGTTGTTGTTCTGGCTCATTTATATGTATACCCATGCTTCATAGCTACTCTGACATACGCCTCACCGCTTCCCTTACACAGCAGGCATCCATTCTCCTGCTGGGAAAACTGCAGTACTACACTTAGGACATTCCCTGTTTCCTACTGCTCTGGACCCGTGCTGCATGTCTACTCACTACAAGGATATTCAGAACTCCTATGCTTATAGTCCTCGCACATACGCGTGTTTGATTGTCAGGGTGTTCATGTGCTGGTCCGGGTTTAGGCTCAGCCGACTGGTGACTAGAACTGCCCTGGCGCTGTTCAAAGATCAGACATAGCACATGGACAGAGTTAGTCCAGATTTTAACATTCTACCTGTGTTTACAGACGCAGGTGTTTGGGCACCTCTGACAACATTATTAGGTCGGCACTACATAATTTAGGGCGGGTTCCACTACATAATGCAGGTTGGGGGGGGGGGTGTGGTTCCATGTTTTTCCCTTCCCATTTGACTATTTCATTCATTTATAGATACAATGAATATTTTTCTGGACATCAGTTATAAATTCACTACAGGTATGCAACAGCCCTGTCAACAGATGTGACAGTTGGTTGGTGTACTTATGTGTACGGACCTCTGTGATACTCGGGGACTCGTTGCTAAAGTGACAGGGACAAGGCTATGACAGCTCAGGGACAATCATGGACACTTCTACCATATTTGTACTATTAACTTAGAACGTGTTGACAGATTCGTAATACTACTAATTTTCTGCAGTGAAATGCGTCTATTACTCTTCATTGTTGTAAGTAGTCATTCTCATTCAACATCTTTCCTCCAAAGGTCACTGGCTTTGTGAGTGGTTAAGAGGCTGGTCAGTTATTGTGCGAATGCTCTGACCATTGGTAGCACTGACATTGTCATATGTACAGTTTGGGATGTATTCTGGGGACTAGGGATGCCACCTTTTCAAATGGCCAAGATGGGACATTTTCGGAACACACATCAGATTGTTAAGGCCGACACATACCCACGGTCAGTACAAAGGATAGAGATTTACTTATTTGCCTACATAAAAGCCTATTGTTTTAGCGGTTTAGTTGCTTATTCTGTTTCTTGTAACATTTAGGTATTTTAGATACAGAAATAATTATTTTATGCAACTATTACATAACATATGGGACATAATTATGTCCTACAATCTCAGGACATTTGCCATTTTTATATATTTTGTCAGGATGCAACTGTCCAAAGAGGGACTGTCCCTCGCAAAGTGGGACAGATGGTAACCCTGCTGGGGACACCAGATTGTTTGGGCCAACACATAGCCATGGTCAGTGCAGGTTTAGAACATTCATTTGTTTCCTAGCTGTGAGCCTATACCTTTGGCACTTTTGTTGTTTGCCTGTTTCTTGTATGAATTATGTTTATTCTATCCTGATGTGACAGCTTTAGTCAACTGTTACATGCAGTATGGTACATAGTTATTTCCTACAATCACAGGACATTTGGCATTCTATCATTGTTGGTCAGGTCACACCTACACACACATTACTTGTCCCTCACACAGTGGATCAGGGGGTATCCTGTCTACGTCAGTGCCTTCATCACCCATATACCATGTTCCGTTTGCCACTATGTGAATGTGTGCAATATATTCTCTCGCTTACTCTTGTTGGGACACGTGCATCGCAGGCAGGAGTTTGATCCTGGGTAGTAGGTTCTGCATGACCATCTAGGGCTGGACAGTCTCATGCACCACTACTGCACATTCCAACTTGTATCCAGATATCTACAGGACTGGACATCATGTCTTCATACCCATTCTAATGTTTACACAGGTTACTTATCCCATGAGGGATATCCCAAAAATTTAACAAGACCAAAACAAAACCAATAACGAACATTCTTCTAGCATTACGAAAATGTGCTGAGGGTTTTACATGCAAGGGATACATAGTTTGCAATCCTGAAACTGCCTAGGGTGACACTACCTACTACATATGCGTAGTGGTCACTATGTGTAGATGTGGCTGCATCAAACTAGTAGGCCAAGTATGGCTGGATTTGGTGGACGCTCACGTATGGGGGTGGGTTGTGTGCTGTGGAGGGGATGCTGGGTAGTCCATTATGCATCCAGGTGTGTTGCATTTGATATGGCCAGTTCCATCAGGACCAGTCTGTGGGTATGTGCCAGTGACATGTCTGTACATTTGTATTGCACATTTTAATATTCATATGTTTGTGGGATTGTGTTCTACAGTATGGCCTGTCTGGTTGTATTGCAGATGTGTATACATGTTTTTGTATTTCTTTCTGCTTCACCCGCTGCTCCCTCATACACCTCTGGTTCACCTATTCTGCACACGACACAGTGTCGCCTTGGAGGATTATACCATTACCCATCCCCCCCACACACACATATTCCTGACACTCCATCCATCACTGCTTTGGTTGATGGCCCATGACACGGTCAAGGTAACACATTGCATACCCTACATATGTCAGGTACCTGTATGGTTATGTGGACTACCCTGCCATGTTTGACTTTCCACATGCTATACCTCATGCACATAGGTACACGCCCATACTTAACTTTCATGACATGGTTGGTATACTCGGGTAATACCCGTTCAACTGTGACACATCCTGACAAGTTCAGCTTGGACCGCTTATGTGCGGAATTTGGCCTACTGTTCTAATCATTGGTAGGATGCCACCTTTTCCTATGTCCAGGATGGGATATATTCCGGACACATATCCGAATGTACTGGACAACACGTACCCACAGTCAATGCTTCGGATAATACTGTTCCTTTCAGCCTACATGTTGCCTTATTGTTGTAGCAGTTTATATGCTCCTTCTGTTTCATTTACATGCTTATTCTATTTCCTGTCACATTTGGTATGTGAAATACGGACATACCTATTGTATGTGACTATTACATGCGTTGTGGGATATAATTCGGTCATACAGTCGCTAGATATTTACATTTATCGTGTTTTTTGTTATAGACACTTCTGCCCAGCTGTGTACCCTCCCTCACAATATGGGTCAGCTGGTGACCCTGACCATTGGCCTGGACATACCTATTGGCGGCATGCTAACATATGATGCGTTTCACTTCCACTTGGTATAACTATTTACACTGCGTTGGACTACGGGCACACGGTTTTCAATTTCATTTGTTCGCGGGATAAGGACCCATTATTACCTACCATGCATTTGTGTTTGCTTCTTCATTTTGTGTTCGCAGGAACTGTCTTGCATGCTTTGCATATGTTTCAGTATCCACTGACACTGACAGATGTGATTACTATTGCTTTCAAATTGTTATATGCAAGCATTTTAGGTTGCATGTTGACAGCTGTCATTTCCATGCCTCCATGCGGCCCTTCGACACACCCTATGCACTCGCGGTCCTTTCCTATGAACGTGGCTGTGGCAGTAGTGCGCCTTCATTAATATGCATTTGGTGCTACTGTGCCATCTTCATGCCGCATGGTCAGCGCAAGCCTAACGCCGGCCTTGCGCCGAGCTTCATGAATCCCGGGGTAGGTTTTTGCTTGATATTAGTTCTCAGATTTTGTTTTCCTCTAGGGAGTTTATGATGGCACCAAGTTTACAGTCATCTGCAAAGTTGGTCAGCCATAAAACCTTAACATTTCCTTTGACCTCTGAGAAGTAAATGTCATAAAGAAATGGTCCAAAGATTGAACCCTGAGGTAGGTACACCATTAGTTATTTTCTTCATTTTTTTCTTTTTTTTTTTATGAGGAGGTCAAAATACACATCTGAATTTTCTAGGTTCTGTTTGCTAGCCAATGATTTATGTATGGATTTACATTTAGCTGGAAGAGTTTATCTATGATATCTGAGTGTAGGATGGTGTTGCATGCCTTTGTGAGGTCTAAACGTACTGTTTACTGATTTGCCTTCATCCATTGCATCAGTAACCTTCTTGAAGAAGTCATCCAGGTTAAGTGGATGAAACGGAACTGGCTTGGATTGAGAGTTTGTAAGTTACCCATGTCCAAATGAAGAGATGAAATCAACAAGAAAAAGAGAGTGGTATTTCTAGCACTAAATTCATTCTCAAGTCTTGGTGAGTACCTTCATGTGGTAGATCCTGTTTTCGCAAAATTACATTGAAACAACACTGATATAGGGACTGTATTTTATACATCATGCAGAAAGGTGGGTTAAAAATAAAAATTACATCTGGATGCAAAGGACCCAGGATAAAAAAATGCCCTATGCTGGTATATGGACTGGTGCCAGGACTGGAAAAAAAGGTAGTATAGAATCCTCAGGACAGGGAAATATTCTTACAACAGGGTTAGGCCAGGCTCAGGGGCAAGATAGCCCTCCTGTGGTAGAAAGAAGTAGTCTACAAAAAACACAAAAAATGAATGGAGTATGTCAATATAGTTTGTGATGTAAATGCTTGCAACTAGGATTGTGTAGATGTGGTTTGTTTTCATTTATATAAGATAGCCCTCCTGTGGTAGAAGGAAGAACTAGTGCACAAAAAACACAAAAAACTGCCAGCCAAAAAAGAGACATAAAGATGACAAAGTGGACTATTGAGGATAAGGAAAAAATGTTGTATTATTTATTTATTTCTGGGAAAGTCCAAATAGGTAGGAGCCCATTTTCAGTAGAGGCCTGGGCAAAAAAGCTCCAAAGTATTATAAACATTTTAAGAACAATAATGTTGTAGTCTTTAAAAATAATACAAAAATCAACTACAACTGAAATAATTATACCAAATTAGCGGACCGGAGTTCCGCTGAGGCGACCCCTAACCGAGAAAAGCTGAAAGACACAACAACAAGACATAAGGTGAACATTGGTTAAGAGTATATACAAGTTATATGACAATGATTTAATAGCTAGAGAAATGTTAGCCAGTTTATTGAGAAATTAAAAGTAAGCTGGTATAAAACAAACAGGAATATGGAGTGAGAGAAATCAGACTTATGGTACATTTAGAGAGAAAGTGAAGGGAGAGAAACTGATAGAAGTAAGGAAGTGAGTGAAGAAGTGAGAGTAAGGAGATGTAGGCATGCATAGGTATTTGTTCACATTTAGGGATAAAGTTTATCCTGGTGTTGAGCTAGGAACAGAGCTAGCTTTTGGTTAGGAAGCCTTTACAAATGGTAATGAAGGATGGAAGGGAGGGTATTAACCTGATAGATGCAGTTAAGGTGTTCAGGCCTTAGCAACAAGGTACGAGTACAGACAATGTCCAGCAGATCTGATAGGTTTGTGGACAGATGAGAGCTTTTGGTGATTTGCATTGTTACTATTATATAAGAAGTCCAGAATTTCCAGCCAGAGGATACTCAGAAATATTAAGAGAGAAACTGGAGGAAAGAAAGATACTTGCATACCCAGTGATTGCAGTGTTTTATATATAGAGAGACACACAGTCATAAAATACTAGGATTTGCAGGCAGAAAAAAGTACAATGTAAAAGAAAGATACTAAGACAGTTCCAATAGTAGTAGGAGCAATGGGTCCAATAAAAAAGAATATTACAGCCATTCTTAGATGTGTTACCATTAAATGTAACTCTGTATTACAGAAGGGGTGTTTCTGTGCCATTGTGGGTGCTGGCTTACATTGAATACTCAAATAATACACATTTCATTAACTCTAATTGCACACTGACTTAGGGTTTGTTTCAGTTTCTGACATGGTATTGGAAATTCAAAAGTTTTGAAGACATTAAAATGGAAGTAGCTTTTGAATTTAGCCAGATAATCAATCAATTTTAGTAGAATATTAATGGCATATTCTCTGAATACCAATATATTGTAAAATGCTTCCATCTTCAGTCTTTAAATGAATTTCACTGATTTGTGGTCTGATTTGATCAAGGAGGAAGTTACAATTGGTAGGGAGCAAAGCTGCCTCATGTTGGTAAGGACAAACCCAAGATTTTACCACCATTGTACAGCAAGTCTGTATTGATGAAGTCCAGAAAATTCTGGGCATACATGTCTGAAGATGTATAAGTCTCTCAGTTAAAGGAGGAGTAGTCGACCTCTCAGACACAATTGCTGGCGTTTGGACTACAGATATTACTTTGTCCAGGTAACTCATCATATTAATTACTTGTTCGCCTTTTGAAATGCAAGTGTTGATAGCGGTCTGTTAAATTCTCCCCTCTCATCTGGGCATGCTAACATTGTTAACTTGGGAGGTGTATTTGTTGTTAATTCACATATAGTAGGTGTAACGTAAACTTAGATAAGTACATATCAGCTGTATGTATTATTGCATTCATACTTCTCTAGCCCCGCCGTCTTTCTCACTATCTTTTCTGTCACACACATTTATTTGATTTTTTTATTTTGTTTTTCTCCATTTATTGCACTAATATAAACAACAATATTATGACCTGCAGTCCTGCACCCATCCTTCTGACAAGGCTTTGTGGACCCCACAGTGGTCAGTAGCAGTGTAAAAAGACTGTGACTGCGGATGCCCCATCTTATTCCTCATCCTGCTGTTTTCCTCCCTTTTGTGTCCATGCCCATCTCTGTTGGTAGTTCAATCTTCCACTCCTTCTGACTTCTCCTTCAGCATTGTGCTCCCCCTCTCATAGTGTGTTACCACACATCCTGCCAGTTGTGTTTGCCTTCCTATGACACCTAACCAAACCTCCTTCCCTTCCTCTTACACCCATTATTTTCTTTCTTCCTCCTATTACCTTCTCTGTATGCATGAACTATGGGCAGCTATCCCCCCAAAAATATCGCACCTGTATCTTGCTCATTCCTTAGATGCTCTCCTTCTGTTCACCCTGTGCTTGCTTGCTCTTTAAATTCCCTTCCTTTACTCACATTTCCACCCTTTAACATGATCAAAAACTAGATAAACACACCTCATTGATGCCTATCTTGGGTTCTAAATCACTTATCTTTTGTGCTCTCACTGTGTGCAAGTGGGTCATGAAGGGATCTATATTAGTTGATCAAACATTTATTTAATCGAATAACTAAACGTCGATCACTAATAATCAAACACAAAACTGCGAATGGCAGTTTCCACTCAGGGAAACAAGTCATTTGCAGTTGCAAAGAGTTTGTCCTTTCTTCAATGTGGAGCGATCTCAGAGTTGGCATATTTAGTTAGCCCCCCCCCCCCTCACACCCAATTCATTTGCGTTTATTTATTTATTTTTTTCTTTGGGCAATGGCATTGTTTCCCTGAGTGGAAACAGCCGTTCGATGTTTTATGTGAGCGATTATTAGTGATCGATGTTTAGTTATTCGCTTAATTAAACTTTCAATCATATGATATAGCTGTGTCATGAAGAGCTCTGTCACTGCACATGTGCCGTCGATGAAAACTGGCACTGCTTGTAGTATAGGAAAGAGATTGGCTGTCATATTGCATATGTCTAACTGCTGCATACAATCACTATTATAGACAATTAATATATTAACCTCAACTGGCATCAACTGTGCACATGAGCTAAGCATTATTGTTGGCAGAATTCAGTATCAACATGAAGTGCAACTTTCAGGATTTGAATAGTTCCCCTTGCAAGCCCAACAATGCATGAAGATGAGTCATTGTTAAGTCTGTAACAATCAACTGATGAGTCCTTCTCCAACATATTTTGTAATACTGTTTCTGCTGCTCAGTCTGTAAATGAAGTGCATTACACCCTATAAGTAGGGAGAGTTGTGGGCTCCACTCCATTCAGGATTAAATGCTTTTTAATTGTCTGTTTTTTCTTTCAGTCTGGGACTGTGTCACAACCAGCTGCTGTCTGTTTTCCTGACAACTCTTGGAGCATTGTTTATTTATAGGTTGAGCCACAGAAAGTGCTGTGTGCAATAGAAGTGAGGGAAGTTGCAGGTATATGCCCACAGAGTTCACATATAGGCACATCAATATGGGTTCATAGAACGATGAAAACGCATTTTGTCAAATGCGTTTTAGGCGACACATGTAGGGCGAACAGGCAAAACAGCGAAGTGGCTGTTCAGTGAATTCTTTCCCTGGGAAAGAAGTTGCTTGACCGCTTCGTTGTTTTACCTGTTCTGGAGTGTAGTGTGGTCCCTTGTCTGGTATAGCTCCCGAGCGTGATTGTGCAACAGTTACTGACCTTAGGGTTAGGTTGCGGGTTAAGGTAAGTGCATATGTATGTGTTTACTGTGTTTTATTTTGCATTAGATGTATGGTTGAGTTACATGTGTGTGTGTTTTCAGCTGATTACTTTTGTTTTGGGGGGGTAGAATTAGGGTTAGGGTAAGTGTGTTTTTGTTTGGAACTGTTTACGTATATGTGCGAGAGTTACTGACCTTAGGGTTAGGGTGCGGGTTAAGGTAAGTGCATATGTTTTAAAATGTTTACTGTTTTTTTTTGTTTTTGTTAGATGTATGGTTGTGTTACGTGCATATGTGTATTTAGTTGTTTACTGTTTTTTGGGGGGGTATAATTAGGGTTAGGGTATGTGTGTATGTGTTTGAAAGTGTTTAATCTTTTTTTTGGGGGGGGGGTTGGAACAGCGATTTCTTTCCCTAGGAAAGAAATCGCTGTTCTGTGGTTTCACCATTTTCAGCATTCGCCAAATATGTGTCGGTGCAACACGGTTCGCTGTTTTCAGCATTCGGTGTTATAATATGAACCCCATTATTATCAGTGTAGGATGCTTGTTTCCTGCCATTTACATTATAATTCAGGTAAAGTGGTCAGACAATACTAATGTTGTACTTGCATTTGGTTGATATGTTGGTACTTTTCTCTTCCCCACCCATTATATTCAGTGTTATGCTTTTCATCTTCAGTTAGTTGACATTTATATCTGTGTGTCTAATGCCCTCTTCTCCATGGTCTTCCACATCCCTAATTGTGTCACCACCTCCTTTCACAGTATTGTCTATGTCCTAACTTCACCTTATATCACTTAATACCTTCCACATGTTCTATTTGCATATATATCTGAATCTGTCTCTTTATGTGTATGTGTGCGTGTGTATGTATGTATGTATATATATATATATATATATATATATATATATATATATATATATATATATATATACTGTATATATTTGGATCTATGTTGAAATAATGAATTACTATAACGTTGAGTTGCAAAACAGTGAGATGGAATCAATGAAAGTTTATATTCACGAAGGAACAGATCATTCTAAATTTTCCTCTGGTAAGTAAACAATCAGACAAGAAAACTTAAAAGCAAATAAAACCCACCCAACTAGGGGACGTCCCCCCCACACCTCCGCAACTAAATATAACAACTCCGAGATTGTACTCCTGTGGAGAAAAGGGCAAAGTTCACCACATTGGGCAACTGGATCTTTTTCGTGGATAAAATTTATGATGATCTGGACATTTGTGAATATAAACTTTTGTCATTTCTGTCTTGCCATTTTGCAACTCAAAGTTATGGTAACTCGTTATTTTGACATAGATCCTTATATATATATATATATATATATATATATATATATATATATGTATATATATATATATATATATATATATATATATATATATATACACACACACACACACACACACACACACACACACACACACATATAGCATTGAGTCAAAAAATAAATTGGCACACATGCCTCATAATCCTGTAGGGATGCATATAGCTTCTTTCTCTTGCTGCAGTTGTGCAGGTTAGATTGTTTTTCACAACCTTAGGGCTCTTGCTTGATACACAAGCACTACTGCTGCTTTGATCCTTGCAACCACACCATACTCCTACCTGCTCTTCCAATACTTCCTGATATGCCACAGCATGACATTTAATGATATGCTTCACATGCACACTTTCTTGGCTGCACTCATTGTTAATGAACAAAGGAGCTCATCTTGCACTAACATTACATTGGGGGGGGGGGGTAGGTGGCCACAATGTTTCAGATTCCTAGAGATAATAAAACTGTTACCCAGAAATTATATTTTTTGAAGTTTGTCTGTGTAATTATGACCATTCAAGCTGTATTTCTGAGGACATCTTTATCCGCACACAGCTCTCTGAGTAATTTCCTGGTAAACATTGCTGTACCATTAATTATCCTCTTTGCTATATATGCCACTGCTAAAAATGTGTTTTAGAGTACAATTAGATGTAAGCAGCTGCTCTGGTGATGTAGAAGGATAAAGGCTTGAATGTGTGCCAGCTGAACCATGTTCAGTTTGTGGCTCAGGTGGCTGATGGAACAGCATGGAGGGATGGGAATCTTGGTTGTCTGATGGCTTTGTTCATGTCTACTCCAATGATCTCTGGTGGAAGCTTAGGACATCACTTTTGGGAGTCATGTTCAAAGGGGAGATAGGGTGGAGAAATGGCTGAGCTGCTGCAGAAGCAAGGTGAAATATACCACACATCCCCATTGCATACCCACCCTTCTGAATTCACTATGGGAATTGTGAGAAACTGAGAAGTAACAGGGCAGGTCAAATGAAAAAAAAATAAACTCTTGGCTGATTACGATGGCCAGACATCCAGGACATGCTCAAGATCCACTGCAGCCCCACCCTTACTAGAAGAAGTCCAGGGAGATTAGGAGGTGGCAGGTAGACCACAAATGGATGGGGGGCACTGGATAGGGAGCGATAAGATGAAGCAGTGGAGAGACAAAAGCTCCCACCAGACCAAAAATTTCATTTAGGCATATTTCCTATCCATAGAGCTAAGTTGTGCTTGAATACAGACGGGGTGAACTTTGTTTTATCTGGGTGGGGAGATTGTTCCACAGCAGTGATATCCTTGGTGAGATACACCTGTCCCTCCAAAACATTCTGTTTATGCTGTAGAAGAGGTTTAGATCCCTGGACTGAGTATTTGAATACCATTTGACTTGCTGATGTACAGTAACTCTATCAGTAATGGGTCAAAGGATGCCTTTTATGCCAGATACAGGTCACTTCTTAACAGTCTGTAGGATACTGAGTACAGTAACAGTATAGTGACAGGGATTTGAGTCTTCATTGTATCCTTTTAGCAAGCTCTCTCTTTGGCATGTCACATGTGTCTAGACAGATATATGTCAAGGGGGGTAAAGAAGGCCTTTTTTTCATGACAGGCCTAAAGAGAGCTGAGTAAAGTGGGACAATAACATCCCGATATCTAGACATAATCCCTTTGTTTATAGTTGGGCAGGACAGAAGGACTATCATAAGACAATGGACACATGCAGGGCAAAAGTTAGGTTAGTGTCCACATAAGTTCCCAAATCCCTAACAACAGTTTCAACTCTTAGAGGCATATTGTCTATGTGGTACTTTCCTGGGATAGATGATTTCACAAAGGACTCAGTAATGCATTTTTTACCAATTTTTTTCAGTTCTTTATTTTTGCACCAGTTATTTATTTAGAACAGACCTTTCTGCTGAATGGCTAACTCATTTTGGGAGTCAATGACTGCTCCTAGCTTACAGTCATCTGCAAACATAGTCGGTCAGAGCCTTTTGTATTATTTTAATATATTTATGTCCATTAGAAAAGACTTGCGTAAACAAATCCTGTTGTTCTAGCCACTTTCTAAGTTTATAAGAGCAATATTTAAAATCTGTCCCTATTTTGGGCCTTTGTCCTATTTTTTAGGCTTAGTCTAGACTTCTTGCACTAAGAGGTTGAGAGGTATGGCTAAGATTTGGAGATATGATAAAGATGCACTGACCATCTCCTTACCAGCTCACTACTATGTCTCCTAACCTCTCTGAATTACCTTTCCCCCTACCAGCAAATGTAAAGCAGTTGAACAGGCACCTTCACATTCGTACACACACACACACACACACACACACACACACACACACACACACACACACACACACACACACACACACACAACACAAATACACACATACAACCATTAGCACTCAAAGACACATCCAGACATTCTTGCCATTCAGATGCGTATACACACACACACACACACACACACACACACACACACACACACACACATGCGCACACACACACACACACACACACACACACACACACACACACACACACACACACACACACACACACATACACACACACACACATCACTGCACATTTGTTTTCTCTTCACTACTCAAATAACACAGCAGGACTATTCCTTGTATTGTCCTACAGTCTCATCAGTGCTGTTTCAATGCTAATGGAATGTATGGGGAAGACCATATGTGATGAATTTTCATAACCAATTTGCATGCAGTTTTCACCAGTGAGACCAGGGTAACAGTACATACCAGTACCATCATACCACTGAGATGGCACAACAGCCTCTGAATCTGTTTTAGTAAAGCACTGTGAAAACCTGTGCAGCATAGGTTAGTATAGTGCATTATGTTTTTTTGAGGGGGTTTGTTTGTTTTTCTGAATCCCAGACAGCATTTTAAGCATGTTCATCTGTATGTAACTGTCATAACAGCATAGGATAACTGGCTTCTTCCATGGCAAAAGTTATCTTTGTTTATGTGAGGAATTATGAAATAGCAAATATATAAGTCAGATAACTTGCACTTCCATTCAGTTTCTGATTTTACACAACCCATTTTAGGATGAAGGGGTTTAGGAGCCTCTTCTGGTACTCAGTGAGTCCAGGACAGAGAAACAAGACTTGAAAGGGGTGCCAGTCCATTACAGAGTGTATATACTTAAGTACTCACTCACTTATTCATCTACTAAATGTTTTCATAATGAGGAAGTTAATGGAAAGCAAACTCTGAAGGTAATGCTACTCAATGCTAGAAGTCTAACCTCAAGATGCACTTTCTCGAGGCTCTCCTAAAAATGGAGAATGTCGATATCTGTGCAGTAACTGAGACCTGGTTCAAAGCTCCAGAGAGCACCCCTGCAATACCAGGCTACAACTCATACCACACCTTTCGGCCACCAAACCAGGACCGAAACACTAAAGGTGGAGGAGTGTCTATATTCACCAAGGATATTCACACCTCCATGCTGGTTGCCCAACACAATGCATCTGAAATTCTGCAGGTGCAACTAACACTAGGTAAGACTGCTAGACACATTTTAGCTTGGTACAGATCTACCACCATGCCTGAAGATTATCACTACACCTTTCTAAACATACTGGAAAATATTAAGATACAACCAAACACCCTAATACTGGGTGATTTCAACTACCCTGCCATTAACAGGGAAAACTACTCCTGTACTAACACCTTTGCTCAACGGTTCTTGGAATTCATAAATTCCAATGCCCTAGAGCAGCTAATTCATAACCCCACCAGTGGTACCAATTTTCTAGACCTGGTCATTACCAACATGGGAGATCGATGCTCCACACCAGTGGTCACTCCCTCGTTGGTCAGATCAGACCATACGCTAATCTCCCTTGACATCCACATCCACCCCCACCCCCAGTAAGGAAACCTCTGTAAAAAACTTCTCCAAAGCCAACTTCATGCTTCCCAAGTCAGAAGTAGCAAACTTTATGACACCCATGCAGATGGGAACTAGAAGTTCAACTGCTGAATCCTAAACTAAGGTGTTGTACGAGCACATTCACTCGTGCATGGACCGAGCCATCCCAAATAGAACCAAGACGCTGCCCTCTAAAAAAAGGAAGCCAATGTGGTGGTCTACTACCATAAACAAGCTGTACAACAGAAGGAAGAAACTGCTGTAGAAAAGAGGAAGAACCCAGGATTCAAAAAACTCCCTCACGAGCCTCAGTAGAAAGCTGAGATCCCTCATAAAATCTTCCAAAGCTAGTTATGAAAACAAAATTGCCAAAGATTCCAAAGACAACCACAAGGCATTCTATAGCTATGTCAAGAATCTAAATGGTAATACTCATATTTTCTCTGAGCTACAGCAGAATGGCACTAGATATACTGATCCCAAGGATATTGCCAATATCCTGGCAGATAGATTCAGTGCCATCTTCACTCCCCTCTCACCACCTAAAGGGCCCATCTCAATACTGAAAGAATGCCAAATTCCGGTAATCATGGCCACCAGGTAAAATCGCACTCTCCAAAGCCAAAAATACAGCATCCATGGAACCAAACGACATCACAGGCTGTGTACTGCATGAACTACAAAATGAGCTGGCACCTCACTTAAGTGTCATGTTTAATCAGAGCCTCACCTCAGGCTTCATGCCCACAGAGTGTCGCACAGCTACAGTCATCACACTCCACAAGGGGGGATCCACTTTGGATCCCAGGAACTACCATCCCATCAGTCTGACAAGCCTGATCTACAAGGCCATGGAATGTATTATCATGGAACTTATAAACAAAGACATTGGCAACTTTCAAATACTGGACCCCACCCAGTTTGGGTTCGTGAAGGGCCGATCTTGCTTCCTGAATCTTATCAACTTCTTTGAATCAGTCTCCAGAGCCATGGACGAGGGTAAGGTGGTTCACACAGACTACTTGGACCTCTCCAAGGCTTTTGACACTATCCCCCACTCTGGAATCATAGATAAACTTACTAAGCTGGGCATTAATCCCTACGTCACTTGATGGGTTACAAACTGGCTTACAGACAGAACACACACTGTAAAAGCAGCCGACTCCAAATCCAGCTCCAGACAAGTGACAAGTGGTGTAACGCAGGGTTCTGTCCTGGGACCACTCTTGTTTGGCATCTACTTTTCTGAAGTACAGGCCAACACTAAGGGACTCTGGCTTACAAAGTTCGCAGATGACTGCAAGCTGGGAGCCATTATTGAATCCCCAAATGATGTGGATATACTACAAAAAGGCCTTACTGAAACAGATACCTGGTGTCAGAGCCATGGGCTCAAGCTAAACGCCAAAACATGTATAGTTGTCTCCTTTGGGAAAAGAACACGTAGCTGTAAACTACCACATAGGTGGCAGTACACTAAATACTGAAAGTGTGATAAGAGAACTAGGAGCACAGGTGGACAGTGGTCTCACCTTTGATGACCACATAGCCACAACAGTTAGAAAATCCTTCTACATGGCACACCTTATCACTAAGGGATTTTCATCCACAAAAAAGGAGGTAATTGTCTCTCTGTACTCATCCCTCATTAGATCCATTATAGAATATAATGCCCCATTTGGTATGTACCTCACAAGACATCTGCAACAACTAGAAAGGCCGCAGAAATACCTCACAAAAAGAATCACAGGCCTAAAGCAGATGCCTTATGCTGACCATCTAAAGAAACTCCACCTATACTCTGTCACATATCACCTACTCAGAGGTGATCTCTGCCTAACATACAAGGCCATGTCAAGCCCAGAGTTTTTGGACATGCTACACTTAAAGAAACCCCAATCCCTCTGAGCCACACGCTCCAGGGATCTTAACCTTGTCATCACAATGAATAGAACATGCAGAAGGGATAGGTTCCTGACCCAGAGACTCCCCATACTCTGGAATAGGCTGCCCATACATGTCAGGCAGAGCGCCTCAATGGCCCTCTTCAAGAGGAACCTTGGCGATTGCATGGGAGATAGGAAATTCTTCCCGGGGATCACATCAGTAGCCCTGCTAGACAGGGGTCCAGAAAAGTAAATATTTGTGGAAGCAATAGCCAGGGAATCATTATGGCTTGACTTGTATAGGCCCTAAGGCCAATAGCCTAGTACCTACCTATGAACCTATGAAACACCAGCAAAAATCTCAGAGAAGACATGCATTCCCTTAAAACTGAGATCATCATGCATAGAGATGCATCTTTAAATATAGTTCTGATTGTGGCTGCTGTGTCAGTACCTCAAGCATGTAGTTTTATAGTTCAAGAAGATGTATTGAGCAGTGTATGAAGTCAAAAGTGACATAAACAATAAAATATTATTAATTTCACATGGAAAAGGGCATTCCAGCATTGGAGAAGAAACAGTGGTCAGGATCACACATGAAGCAGATGGGTATAGCTCTGTAGTAATCTAATAAGTACACTTCATTATCATTCTGAGATGCAGTTCTCATATGCTAGATTGGAAGCCAAGACTAATAAAAATAGTTATTATGCAAAGTCATTATTAAGTTACAAGTCAGACTGATACGTTGCTAAATATTCAACTTGCTTTGAAATACACAGTAATCAAGTTTTGATGGACATATGTTTGTAAACTGAAAAAGTGATTTGTGTCACTAACTTGTGTTGAGTGCAGTTGCACAACAATTTTAAAGGTTTCAGACAGGATTTGCAGTGCATTCTTTTCATATTTTGTGCGCAGCTGCTGATATTGGGATACCATAAAACATGATAGCATATGGTAATGCCATCAGTTTCCTGCTGCTGTTATTTTATTTGATAACTGAGAGTGAAAATAATGAATCTCTCAATGCATATGTCAGTTTGAAGAGGTATTGGGGGCGGGTACAAATTAATCAAGTAAGGCCCTTTAAGTCGATCTTTGTAAAAATATAGAAAAGAATATGATTAAGTAGGCTATAAAAGTCAAGCGTTGCTGCAACTGCAGTACCAGATGTTTAACAGCAGTCACTACAGAAAGGCTGTTTAGAAGAGAGAGACTTTTGAATGTTTGCCATTATTTAGAAATGCATGTGTATATAAACAAAATAATCAGTTATAGTAACAAATTAAATGCATATTTATGGTATTTGCATTAACTTCTTAGCACTGTAGAATTTAATATCAGTTATTACAGATATTCATAATGGAGGTTATAACATAATGTTTTACATAAATTATTGCTGCATGAAACTTAAGACAAAATTTATTCATTGTAGCTACAACTTCAGTTCACATTTGCAATCAATTTCATTAACAGTAGTTGGACATAAGAAGACATTTATTTTGTTTAAAGTCCCAGATGTTCTGGATAAAGTTAAAAAATGTCCATGCTCATGTCACTGTTTATAATTTGCACACTTTATACGGCATGCAAGTAAAACAAAAGTACTTGCTAGCCTTAAACAAGTCTGTAAAATCTGCATTGAGACATGCCCCAGATGTTTGATAAAACCGAATGACATTCCTTTCCATTTCTAAGAATAATACTGAGCCTTCATTATCAACGTGCCTAGCTGAGAATACCAAAGTACAAAAATAACTTTAAAATTTGAATATTATACCTTTTGCATCTGCATCATTGTTGGACATTCAAAAGACCCGTTTTATTTTACGACAAAAATTCTCATAGGGACAGATAGCTGATTGACATCTATGGTGATCTGATGTTATAAGACAAGTACAATGGACGTGATTAACTTTGCATATCCGTTAGAGCTGTTGCACACTTTCTCTGACAGTACTGTAAAGGCTGTGGGACTATAACAAAGTACCATCATAACATGAATACCAAACCAGCCTTCAAAGGTATGATGTATCATTGTATTGCTTGCAAGTATTAACTTGGACAGTATTGCCTTTTAGAAAGGAACGATCATAAACCAGAGTCAAAATAGCATTTAGAAGATGTTATTTTAGATGGATAATGTATATTTCTGTAAGCCCAGCATGGGACTCTCTTGTCTCAATAATGAAGCCTAAAGACTAGAGCTGTTTTCATACGTCATGCTCAAGCAAGTTTTAAATGAGTGTGCAGTTTCCTTTCTAATTTACGTAATATCCTTAGTTTAGTACTGTGAAACACTAAGGGTGGGAAATATCCCAAATCGCTGCGAAACGCTGATTGGCCAGCGCACGCCGACTGATCTCGAAAACGCAGCACGCTGATTGGCCAAAGGTCCTTTTTCCATACCGGACTTTTTAGTATTTTCGTCGCCCGGATGGGTTTATTATTGCGAGACAGTTTTAAGAACAAGCAACGGAGATCTCTCGGAGGCATTTTTAAACTCTGGTTCTCTTGTTTTAGCTTTATGTTTAATAAAAAACAACGGATTTAAGTTAGCGAGGCAGAAGAGACCCTCAGCTTTTAATTCAGCTAAAAATAAATAGTTTTAACATTTTAAGATTAAAAAAAATAAGCACGGAGATGTCTGTTGCTGTTATTTTAATGCCATTAAAATGTTAAAAACTCATTTAACATAGCGAAGAAAAAAAAAACGGAGATCTTGCTTTCTCCGCTTGCGGTTTTTTGCCAACGATGTGATGCGCAGGCGGCGCGTACTCAGGAATCGCCGCGGATGCCAGACATCTCGCGGACAGGCATTATATAAAATATTATATTTTTCTTTTCTTAAAAAATTAAATATGATCATAGCAATACTTCAAGTGGGGTGGGTAATTTTCATTACCGGTTGTTTGTTGTTGTGTTTCCTCCTCGCCTCGACCAAAACCACGCCAACCGTGGGTAAATTTAGCATTACCCACACCCAGGCATGGGTTATTGCTATAATAATCGCTGTATTAGAAAGCCGCGGTGGTGCTGCGGTTAGCGTTGTCGCCTCACAGCAAGAGGTTCTCTTGTTTGATTCTCGGCCTTCTGTGTGATGGTTGCATGTTCTCCCCGAGGGCAATTGACATTAAAGGCAGTCAGGTAAGTGTGAGTGTGAATAGCCGTGCCTTCCTTGAAGGTTGGGCATCGGGCTGGCAACTTGGCACCGTAAAAATTCACTGCCAATCATAAGCGGACCAGAGTTCTGCTGTGGCGACCCCTAACTGGGAAAAGCCAAAAGCGTAGGAACAAGTTACTTGTGTATCATCGTAAACATTGACATTCCTAGAATGGGTTCTTGCATAGATGTCCGAGGTTAAATTATTCTGAGTATAAGCTGCCAAAAGAACAAAATGACGAAAATTATAACATGGGTCACTGTTTCTCATATGGTATAATTCCAGTGAGATTTCTACACGTGAGCAGGCAATGATTTAATTATTTTGGGAGATTTCTCACTTGTTTGAGTTGGTGCAACTGTAAAAATCGGTATATATTGGTTTGGGGGTGCAGAGGATCTTGACGCAATGTGTGCTTAAAGTTTTTTTTTTTTACTGTGTTTCTTGAATTATTTTTCACTGGTTCAAAATCATCTTGAAAGTCAACATTTCATAGTAGAACTCCTACAATAAGCTATAGACTCTGTACATGTTTCCCAAACAAGAATGTTTCCCTTTATCATCTGATTATTTTGTAGTGTTTCCCAGTTCCCTGTTTTCATTCCCTGCTTTACATTACAAGGGCACATAAATGCACATCAAATGTTTTAATTATACTTCATCTCTGCATTTTGTTCCTGTTAGAAAATCATCCATGTGATTCTCATTCATCTGTGGCCGAGTATGTGTACTGTGATAATGCTAAAACCATTATATTCTTTTATAAAAAATATTGTGATTAAGAAGCAGAATGTAATAAAATGTTGCAGAGATTCAGTCCCACAACTGGATGTAGACGTATCAAAGATTTTCACAGAAAAATATATATTTTTTCATTGCAAGTCTATAGATTTGTTCTTTTACATATTTCACTCAAAATGCGAGCTTCACTTGCATGCATCTGTTGAAATACCCATCAACACATCTGAATATTTATTTATTTAACATTTCTTTACTGGGAAAGTCTGACTGGACAAAGATCCTTTATCAGTGGAGGCCCAGGGAGAAAAGCTCCATGAGTAACAATAAATTTTAATGCATGGATTACAGTAATCAATAAAGTATAAAGTAAAACAAAATGTAGTATACATAAGAAAATACAAATTTGTTACATCATAACAACAGAACCTAGGCTTTGAGCTTAGCTAGTACTTTTTGTAAAATATGACTTATTTCAAGATATAAGGAAGGCCGGTAGGAATAAAAGGTTAAACACAGTGGAAAAAGTTGGAAATGGTTGTGGTATACTGTAATATATCAGAGCATTCACGAGGAGTTAGTGTTAGGGTTAGAGAGTTTGGGTTAACATACCAATAATAGCTGGTTACATTTTAAAAATAATTTAGTAGCACTGACAGTGGGCCTGAATTTGAAAATAGTAAATTCTAGAAAGAGAAAAAAAATGTCCGTGTGAGTTCATTTAATTTACTGTTCAGGCTACAATATTCACATTTGAGATAATAGCAAGACACAGCCCAGGTTTGTTTGTTCTTTAGACTAAATTTATTCCATGTTAACAACCAGTTGTGAAAAGAACATAGAAGATTATGATTCAGTCTCTGATCATAACCAACTTGGTCTACGTTAGAGGGAAAGATGCCAAGAAATTCATCTTAAAAAAGGAGAGCAGTAAAACTTGAGAGATAAATCTTGCCATCCATGTTGAGAGTACATAACTAATTATGAATGGAGAGTCCCAGTCATAATTCTGTTTAGTAAATATGGCTCAGCTGCCCCAATATATTCCTAGTTATAGAAGTGTAGGCTCAAGAATTATTTTACAGCATTGAAAGCCATAACTACACAGACAGTATCC
Source organism: Protopterus annectens (assembly GCF_019279795.1). Taxonomy (NCBI): domain Eukaryota; kingdom Metazoa; phylum Chordata; order Ceratodontiformes; family Protopteridae; genus Protopterus; species Protopterus annectens. Next base: position 1,241,817,442 of record NC_056732.1, on the reverse strand, counting down.
GCAAAGCTAAGTGTCTACAAATGATCAGTATTAAAGACTGTTACACACTTATCTCTGCCACAAATTTTTCGCATGTGAGAATGAACTGTGTTACAGCTTTTGAATGTGAAAATGCCTCAGATACTATTCTATGTTGGTTGCTGGTAATGCGCTTCTTCCTGAATTTGGACCATACTTATATTGCTCAAAGTACAAAAAATGTTTTGATGTAAACCTTAAACTGGAATGGCCCTACTAAGTTTATGAGAAATAAAAGCTGGTATTGGGAATGGTATGAGAAAATGTAAATGCTGTCTTGGTAGTCTGCTTTATTGAGAATATTCTTCACTTTATAAATATGTGCAGTGTTATAAGATAGTACTGCATTTTATTTTTCTGTGTATTTATTTGCTTCACTGAATATTGTGATCTCTCTCTCTCTCTCTCTCTCTGCACTACTTAGGGGTTATTAGTCTCACTTCATTGATATTCGGTGTTGAACTCTTAGCCTACTGGGTTTCTCTGTGCTTATAAGTCTTAGTCTCATATCTCTGAATTTATTTCTGCTGAATAGCTGCATATTTGAGCTGTTTGGATAGATGTTATATACCTACATCGACTTTATTACAAGTTGAGATAAGTACAAACGTGCAGTGTTATAAAATAGTACTGCATTTTATTTTTCTGTTTATTTATTTGTTTCATTGAATATTGTGTTAAAGATAGTACTGCATTTTATTTTTCTGTGTATTTATTTGCTTCACTGAATATTGTGATCTGTCTCTCTCTGCAGTTAGTTTCCTTCCCTCCCTCCCTGTTCTTGTTGTTGTATTAATCTTAGTGGCTTTGGAATTGCCCGCCCTCCTGAAAATTTGTGTTTGAACAGTCCTCCTGGGTCCACCTCCTTTGCTCACTCAACCGAGTACAGTGAGATCATATTTTGATTTCAGACACCCCTACCAGTCCCATCTGTTCAGCTCCATCCCAACTCTATCCCAGTCTAGTGTCATTAGCTCACTGTACCTAATACAGGGAGAACATTTGAGTAGGCCAACCCTCTTAGGTCCTTAACCTTGAATTATCTTCTGTTTCTCCTTTCTCCCTTTCCACTTTACTTTGTGCTCTGATTGAGTGTGCTTCTCGGCTGATAAGTATATTTTTTGGCACTTTTTAACTGTTCAGGGTTGAATTAAACAATAATTGAATTCAGTCCAGAATACAGTTTGAATAAATGGCTTTCATATTGCTACACACTCAAGTATACTATCTTGCACTGCACTTGGATTGTTTTTAATGCTGTTGTAGCTGCTTTTCTGTAAAAAATAATTCTAAGCCTGCTTCCTGCCTTTTCTGTAACTAGTCTAGTCCAGTTACAGATTTGCTGTATCTAGAACTGTTTCTAAGTTTCTGAGCCCCCCAAGCCTTTCTGTGTTAGAGGAAAGCCTTCTAGCTTATCAGTGGGAGTGGTAAGTACTAGGTAGCCTATCTACCACAAGAGTGGTTTCTGGCCCAAAAATTGTAGTTTATTGGTTTTTTGGACAGTTTTTCCATCTCCTTCAACTTTCTGGTCTAAAATCCCATGTTTGGGCTTGTTTCCCACCTTTCCTATAGCTAGACTAGTCCAGATACAGTTTTGCTGTATCTAGGACTGTTTGTAAGCTTCTGACCCCCCCCCAAAGCCTTTCTGTGTTGCGGGAAGCCTTCTAGCTTATCAGTGGAAATGGTAAGCACTAGGTAGCCTATCTAACACAAGAGGAGTGGTTTCTGGCCCAGAAATTGCAGTTTATAGGCCATTAGAGCACTTTTTCCATCACCTTCAACTTGCTGGTTTAAAAGCCCACATTTCCTATAACTAGTCTAGTCCAGATAGAGATTTGCTGTATCCAAGACTGTGTTTAAGCTTCTGAGCCCCCCAGCCTTTCTGTGTCAGAAGAAAGACTTCTAGCTTGTCAGTGGGAGTGGTAAGCACTAGGAAGCCTATCTACCACAAGAGGAGCAATTTCTGGCTCAGAAAATGTAGTTTATTGGCCGTTTTGGCAGTTTTTTCAATCTCCTTCAACGTTCTGGTCTAAAACCCCTCATTTTCACTTTTCCTGCCTTTCCTGTAACTAGTCTAGTCCAGACACAGATTTGCTGTATCTAGGACTGTATGCAAGCTTCTGAGCCTCCCAAGCCTTTCTGTGTTGGAGGGAAGCCTTCTAGCTTATCAGTGGGAGTGGTAAGCACTAGGTAGCCTATCTACCACAAGAGGAGTGGTTTCCGGCACAGAATTTACTTATTTACGTTTGTTTACCGGGAACTTCCAACTGGACGCAGGTCCTTTTTCAGCGGATGCCCAGGGAGAAAAGCTCCACATCATGTACATGAGAAAGAGAGATACAAAGTTGGAGCAATAGAAAACAACATTACAGGTTGTTGGCTTTAATGCAATAACAAGATATTGATTATCAACAGTATATACAGTAAATGTTGCAAGTTAAGATAGTTTCTTATTATTTATAATATTAGTAACAAAGTTGTCAGACAAGATTTTAAAGTATGTAACAACAATTTATTTACAAAACACAGTTAGATAATGTTAGATAATGATAATATTCAGAGGATATGTACACTTTTAAATGTTGTACAGGAACATAATATATTCTTGTGTCAAGGAAGTTACTATCGGCAACAGCAGGGTGTAGCCATGGGTACACCCTGCGCCAATTCTTATGCCAACTTAGTATTGGCATATTGGGAAGATGTTACCATCTTTGATACACTGCATGCATGGACAGACAAACTGGCTTTTTATACCCGTTTTGTGGATGACATCTTCCTTTTATGGGGAGGCACGGAGCAGGAGCTATCCTCTTTTGTTGAATATTTGGAGGCAAGTACTGACTTTTTTAGATTCACAGTCAATTATTCTAATTCAGAGACAGATTTTTTAGATGTACGGCTAACTAAGCATGAAGATGGCCATTAAGCTACATCTTTATATAGGAGAACTTGATTGCGTAATAGTTTGCTGCCTTATGACAGTATGCACCCATGCCGTACTTTTGACAATATAGTAAAAGGCCAGGTTTGTAAGATTTCGAGATTGTGTAGCGAGGATATAAGGTTTCAAGATGAGGTTGAGAAATTTCAAGCTAACCTCAGCCAAAGAGGATACAAGCCTAAGAAAGTTATGCCCTTGGTGCAAGATATTAAGAGTAAAAGAACAAGTATAGCCAGACCATGGTTTAACAGGAATGTGAATGAAGTGGATAACAATCCAGAACAAAGAGGCTTTTTTGGGAACAGGAACAAGGTTAGCATGATTTTCACCCATAGTGGAGATGTGGGTAACATCTGTAATATAGTGAGGCAGCATTGGAAAATATTACATACTGATATTAGGTTAAAAGAGGTAGTAGGTCTTTATATTTAGAAGGAACAGAAACTTGAAGGACATGCTGTGTCATGAGTCTAAGACCAATGCTTATAGTGGTCATATGACTAGAAAGGTAGGTACTTTTCCTTGCCATCATTGCAAAGCCTGCCAATATATTCTGAAAAGGAGCTGCATTGAGCACCCCAGGACAGGACTGAACTACTATTTTAAAGATTATGCAGACTGCAGTACTAAGAATTTAGTGTATTTAGCAGTGTGCCAAAATTGTGATTCATACTATGTTGGCAAGATGAATAGTATGTTTAAAACCAGAATATTTCAGCATGTTTCAGACATCAAACTTCAGAAAGAATCTAATGCCTTATTTTCTCATGTGAAGGAGAATATAGGACATACGTTTTTCTTTATGGCACTGCAAATACTTAGTAATAATGTAAGGGGAGGGGATATTAGTAATGATACGGCATGTGCAGAAACTAAGTGGATAATTAGACTTGGGGCAGATAGGTCCCCAGGCTTAAATACTGTTATCCCTTTAAAACCCATCCTTAGAAAAAGGAGGGTAGAATACTGATTTTTGATTGGTTAATGAGTATTTTAAATGTCTAGCTTTGTTAGGTATGCACTATCTGATGATGGGCTTGTTAGCTTGAAAGTGCTTAGCAGTGCACTTTTTATTTTATTGTTTTAGTAAATATTCACTGTTTTCTACAAGTTTTGGCGTGCTGTCTCCTGCCTTTTGTACCTTTTGGATTTATATCTTGTTTACTGGCAGAGTGACTTTGGTGCAGGTGACTTTTTTGTGGTTTACTTTTGGATTTTATAGTTTTCCTGCACACGTCTGAACCACGAAGCATAGAGATATAACTGGCTTATCGTCCCCATGGCATTATGGATTCTCTGAAGAGAGGTGTAATTTTGACAACAAATCCATTGTTAAATTTTGATATACAATGTTTGGCCGCTTGGACCCTGAACGAGACTCCGCAGTGATGGGTTAGTCAGAGATTCAAGAGCCAACAGCAAGTTTTCACAAGAACATTATGAGGCTTAAACGTTTACAGTGGCTAAGGTTTCATTTAGAAGCCTGTCTCAAATATAATACAATACCAAGAGGCTTACTTGTGTTTTGTATGCCTACACAAAGTGAGTTTTATCCTGACCTCTTGGCACATTGGCAGGAGATTAATCTACAGACAAGCCTATCTTATATGAACTTGTTGCTAGATTATATTCAGCCAGAAGAACCAAAAATATCTAAAACTGTACAAGCCTTACAGAAAGACATAGAGCGCCATTTCCGAGAGGAACATCATACAGAGAGAATGGTAAATATAGTATGTGCAGTTGCTTTGTATGACGCCAAATTACAAAAAGTCAAAATTAAGAAACTTTTCAGAGACTTTAATGACTTTGCTAGGGGTGATATCTTCGCCTGGCCAAGGAACAGGGCAAATTTGACAGCTAATGCATCCTCAGTGGCCAATGTGAGGGAACCAGCTCCTAATAAACAACTTGAAAAGGAGCTCAATGCCACCAATAACAAATTAGTGATTCCTTTTTACAATGCAGCGTTTAGTCCAGACGCTGTTACTATGGCTACTACGGAGACGTCTAATGCCTGTGACGTTTCTTCACGTATGCAAGGTGAGACCAGTCTACAAGGCGTTCAAGACCCAAAAGGCATGGAATCTAACAATGAACAAGTATTTGCTAGAACGGGGGCTAAGCTTAAGTCTTCCTTGTCTTTTTCCAACAACAAGACTTTTCCCATGCTCCCAGTAGCGGTCAAGAAAAAGACCTCACGCAAATGGAGCTTTTTGAGTCAACACGAACAGAAGTGACAGAGAACTTCAAATTGACTGTGGGTGATTATAATAACATTGTGTACAATTTATCTGACATTGATCTTACACCAGATCAAGAATATGTGCTAAACAAAGGTTTAATTTTTGTGCCAGGACTGGAGTATGTCAATATAGTTTGTGATGTAAAATGCTTGCAACTAGGATTGTGTAGATGTGGTTTGTTTTCATTTATATAAGATAGCCCTCCTGTGGTAGAAGGAAGAACTAGTGCACAAAAAACTGCCAGCCAAAAAAGAGACATAAAGATGACAAAGCGGACTATTGAGGATAAGGAAAAAAATGTTGCATTATTTATTTATTTCTGGGAAAGTCCAAATAGGTAGGAGCCCATTTTCAGTAGAGGCTTGGGCAGAAAAGCTCCAAAGAATTATAAACATTTTAAGAACAATAATGTCGTAGTCTTTTAAAAATAATACAAAAAACAACTACAACTGAAATAATTATACCAAATTAGCAGACCGGAGTTCCACTGTGGCAACCCCTAACTGAGAAAAGCTGAAAGACACAACAACAAGACATAAGGTGAACATTGGTTAAGAGTATATACAAGTTATATGACAATGATTTAATAGCTAGAGAAATTTTAGCCAGTTTATTAAGAAATTAAAAGTAAATTGGTATAAAACAAACAGGAATATGGAGTGAGAGAAATCAGACTTATGGTATATTTAGAGAAAAGTGAAGCGAGAGAAACTGATAGAAGTAAGGAAGTGAGTGAAGAAGTGAGAGTAAGGAGATGTAGGCATGAATAGGTATTTGTTCACATTTAGGGATAAAGTTTATCCTGGTGTTGAGCTGAGAACAGAGCTAGCTTTTGGTTAGGAAGCCTTTACAAATGGTAATGAAGGATGGAAGGGAGGGTATTAACCTGATAGATGCAGTTAAGGAGTTTCAGGCCTTAGCAACAAGGTACGAGTACAGACAATGTCTAGCAGATCTGATAGGTTTGTGGACAGTTGAGAGCTTTTGGTGATTTGCATTGTTACTATTATATAAGAAGTCCAGAATTTCCAGCCAGAGGATACTCAGAAATATTAAGAGAGAAACTGGAGGAAAGAAAGATACTTGCGTAACCAGTGATTGCAGTGTTTTATATATAGAGAGACACAAAGTAATAAAATATTAGGATTTGCAGGCAGAAAAAAGTACAATGTAAACGAAAGATACTAAGACAGTTCCAATAGTAGTAGGAGCAATGGGTCCAATAAAAAAGAATATTACAGCCATTCTTAGATGTGTTACCATTAAATGTAACTCTGTATTACAGAAGGGGATGTTTCGGTGCCATTGTGGGTGCTGGCTTACAATGAATACTCAAATAATACAAATTTCATTAACTCTAATTGCACACTGACTTAGGGTTTGTTTCAGTTTCTGACATGGTATTGGAAACTCAAAAGTTTTGAAGACATTAAAATGGAAGTAGCTTTTAAATTTAGTCAGGTAATCAATCAATTTTAGTAGAATATTCATGGCATATCCTCTGAATACCAAGATATTGTAAAATGCTTCCATCTTCAGTCTTTAAATGAATTTCACTGATTTGTGGTCTGATTTGATCAAGGAGAAAGTTACAATTGGTAGTGAGCAAAGCTGCCTCATGTTGGTAAGGACAAATCCAAGATTTTACCACCATTGTACAGCAAGTCTGTATTGATGAAGTCCAGAAAATTCTGGGCATACATGTCTGAAGATGTATAAGTTTCTCAGTTAAAGGAGGAGTAGTCAACCTCTCAGACACAATTGCTGGCTTTTGGACTACAGGTATTACTTTGTCCAGGTAACGCATCATATTAATTACTTGTTCGCATTTTGAAATGCAAGTGTTGATAGCGGTCTGTTAAAGTCTCCCCTCTCATCTGGGCATGCTAACATTGTTAACTTGGGAGGTGTATTTGTTGTTAATTCACATATAGTAGGTGTAACGTAAACTTAGATAAGTACATATCAGCTGTATGTATTATTGCATTCATACTTCTCTAGCCCCGCCCTCTTTGTCACTATCTTTTCTGTCACACACATTTATTTGATTTTTTATTTTGTTTTTCTCCATTTATTGCACTAATATAAACAACAATATTATGACCTGCAGTTCTGCACCAATCCTTCTGACAAGGCTTTGTGGACCCCACAGTGGACAGTAGCAGTGTAAAAAGACTGTGACTGCGGATGCCCCATCTTATTCCTCATCCTGCTGTTTTCCTCCCTTTTGTGTCCATGCCCATCTCTGTTGGTAGTTCAATCCTCCACTCCTTCTGACTTCTCCTTCACCATTGTGCTCCCCCTCTCACAGTGTGTTACCACACACCCTGTCAGTTGTGTTTGCCTTCCTATGACACCTAATCGAACCTCCTTCCCTTCCTCTTACACCCATTATTTTCTTCCTTCCTCATATTACCTTCTCTGTATGCATGAACTATGGGCAGCTATCCCCCCAAAAATATCGCACCTGTATCTTGCTCATTCCTTAGATGCTCTCCTTCTGTTCACCCTGTGCTTGCTTGCTCTTTAAATTCCCTTCCTTTACTCACATTTCCCCCCTTTAACATGATCAAAAACTAGATAAACACACCTCATTGATGCCTATTTGGGTTCTAAATCACTTATCTTTTGTGCTTTCACTGTGTGCAAGTGGGTCATGAAGGGATCTATATTAGTTGATCAAACATTTAGTTAATCGAATAACTAAACGTCGATCACTAATAACCAAACACACAAAACTGCGAATGGCAGTTTCCACTCAGGGAAACAAGTCATTTGCCGTTGCACAGAATTTGCCCTTTCTTCAATGTGGAGCGATCTCAGTGTTGGCATATTTAGTTAGGGGGGGGCGAAGCCCCCCCAATTCATTTGATGTTTATTTTTTTGTTTTTTCTTTGTGCAATGGAATTGTATCCCTGAGTGGAAATAGCCATTCTATGTTTTATATGTGCGATTATTAGTGATCGACGTTTAGTTATTCGCTTAACTAAACTTTCAATCATATGATATAGCTGCGTCATGAAGAGCTCTGTCACTGCACATGTGCAGTCGATGAAAATTGGCACTGCTTGTAGTATAGGAAAGAGACTGGCTGTCATATTGCATATGTCTAACTGCTACATACAACCACTATCATAGACAATTAATATATTAGCCTCAGCTGGCATCAACTGTGCATGTGAGCTGAGCATTATTGCTGGCAGAGTTCAGTAACAACATGGAGTAAAACTTTCAGAATTTGAATAGTTCCCAGTGCAAGTCCAACAATGCATGAAGATGAGTCATTGTTATGTCTGTAACAGTCAACCGATGAGTCCTTCTCCAACATATTTTGTAATACTGCTTCTGCTTCTCAGTCTGTAAATGAAGTGCATTACACCTTATAAGTAGGGAGGGTTGTGGGTTCCACTCCATTCAGGATTAAATGCTTTTTAATTGTCTGTTTTTTCTTTCAGTCTGGGACTGAGTCACAACCAGCTGCTGTCTGTTTTCCTGACAACTCTTGGAGCATTGTTTATTTATAGGTTGAGCCACAGAAAAGTGCTGTGTGCAATAGAAGTGAGGGAAGTTGCAGGTATATGCCCCACAGGGTTCACATATAGGCACATCATTATGGATTCATTTTAGAACGATGAAAATGCATTTTGTCAAATGTGTTTTTGGTGACACATGTAGAGCGAACAGGCAAAACAGCGAAGCAGCTGCTCAGTGAATTCTTTCCCTGGGAAAGAAGTCGCTTGACCGCTTTGTTGCTTTGCCTGTTTTGGAGTGTAGTGTGGTCCCTTGTCTGGTATAACTCCCGAGTGTGATTGTGCAACAGTTACTGACCTTAGGGTTAGGGTGCGGGTTAAGGTAAGTGCATATGTATGAAAGTGTTCACTGTGTTTTATTTTGCATTAGATGTATGGTTGAGTTACATGTGTGTGTGCTTTCAGCTGATTACTTTTGTTTTGGGGGGGTAGGATTAGGGTTAAGGTAAGTGTGTTTGTAACTGTTTATGTAAATGTGAGAGTTACTGACCTTAGGGTTACGGTGCGGGCAAAGGTAAGTGCATATGTTTTAAAATGTTTACTGTTATGTTTTGTTAGATGTATGGTTGTGTTACATGCATATGTGAATTTAGTTGTTTACTGTTTTTTGGGGGGGGTATAATTAGGGTTAGGGTATGTGTGTATGTGTTTGGAAGTGTTTAATGTTTTTTTTTTGGGGGGGGGTTCCCTAGGAAAGAAATCGCTGTTCTGTGGTTTTGACATTTTCAACATTCGCCAAATATGTGTCGAGGTAACACGGTTCACTGTTTTCAGCATTCGATGTTATAATATGAACCCCATCATTATCAGAGTAGGATGCTTGCTTCCTGCCATTTACATTATAATACAGGTAAAGTGGTCAGACAATACTAATGTTGGACTTGCATTTGGTTGATATGTTGGTACTTTTCTCTTCCCCACCCATTATGTTCTGTGTTATGCTTTTCATCTTCAGTTAGTTGACATTTATATCTGTGTGTCTAATGCCCTCTTCTCCATGGTCTTCCACATCCCTAATTGTGTCACCACGTACTTTCACAGTATTGTCTAGGTCCTAACTTCACCTTATATCACTTAATACCTTCCACATGTTATATTTGCATATATATCTGAATCTGTCTCTCTATATGTATGTGTGTGTATGTATGTGTGTGTATATATATATATATATATATATATATATATATATATATATATATATATATATATATATATATATATATATATATATATTGTATATATTTCGATCTATGTCAAAATAATGAATTACTATAAATAGTGAGATGGAAACAATGAAAGTTTATATTCACGAAGGACCAGATCATCGTAAATTTTTCCCTGGTAAGTAAACAATCAGACAGCAAAAGTTAAAACAAACCAAAGCAAAAAAAACAAACCAAAGCAAATAAAACCCACCCAACTAGGGAACTTCACCCCCCACACCTCCCCAACTAAATATAACAACTCTGAGATTGCACTACAGTGGAGAAAAGGGCAAAGTTCACCACACTGGCCAACTGCCTCTTTTTCATGGATAAAATTTATGATGATCTGGCCATTTATGAATATAAACTTTTGTCATTTCCGTCTTGCCATTTTGCAACTCAAAGTTATGGTAACTCGTTATTTTGACATAGATCCATATATATATATATATATATATATATATATATATATATACACACACACACACACACACACACACACACACACACACACACACACACACACACACACATACAGCATTGAGTCAAAAAGTAAATTGGCACACGTGCCTCATGATCCTGTAGGGATGCATATAGCTTCTTTCTCTTGCTACAGTTGTGCAGGTTAGATTGTTTTTTACAACCTTAGGGCTCTTGCTTGATACACAAGCACTACTGCTGCTTTGATCCTTGCAACCACACCTTACTCCTACCTGCTCTTCCAATACTTCCTGATATGCCACAGCATGACATTTAATGATATGCTTCACATGCACACTTTCTTGGCTGCACTCATTGTTAATGAACAAAGGAGCTCATCTTGCACTAACATGACATGGGGGGGGGAGTAAGTGGCCACAATGTTTCAAATTCCTAGGGATAGTACAACTGTTACCCAGAAATTATATTTTTTGAAGTTTGTCTGTGTAATTATGACCATTCAAGCTGTATTTCTGAGGACATATTTATCCGCACACAGCTCTCTGAGTCTAATTTCCTGGTAAACATTTTTGTACCATTAATTATCCTCTTTGCTATATATGCCACTGCTAAAAATGTGTTTTAGAGTACAATTAGATGTAAGCAGCTGCTCTGGTGGCGTAGAAGGATAAAGGACTGAATGTGGGCCAGATGAACCAGGTTCAGTTCGTGGCTCAGGTGGCTGATGGAACAGCAGGGAGGGATGGGAATCTTGGTTGTCTGATGGCTTTGTTCATGTCTCCTCCAATGATCTCTGGTGGAAGCTTAGGACATCACTTTTGGGAGGCATGTTCAAAGGGGAGATAGCGTGGGGAAATGGCAGAGCTGCTGCAGAAGCAAGGTGAAATATACCACACATCCCCATTGCATACCCACCCTTCTGACTTCACTATGGGAACTGTGAGAGATTGAGAAATAACAGGGTAGGTCAAAAGAAAAAAAAAAACTCTTGGCTGATTTTGATGGCCAGACATCCAGGACATGCTCAAGATCCACTGCAGCCCCAACATTACTAGAAGAAGTTGAGGGAGATTAGGAGGTGGCAGGTAGACTACAGGTGGATGTGGGGCACTGGTTAGGGAGCCATAAAATGAAGCAGTGGAGAAACAAAAACTCCCACCAGACCAAAAATTTCATTTAGGCATATTTCCTATCCATAGTGCTAAGTTGTGCTTGAATACAGACAGGGGTGAGCTTTGTTTTATGTGGGTGGGGAGATTGTTCCACAGCAGTGATATCCTTGGTGAGATACACGAGTTCCTCCAAAACATTCTGTTTATGCTGTAGAAGAGGTTTAGATCCCTGAACTGAGTATTTCTAATGCCATTTGACTTGTTGATGTACAGTAACTCTATCAGTAATGGGTCAAAGGATGCCTTTTATGCCAGATACAGGTCACCTCTTAACAGTCTGTAGGATACTGAGCACAGTGACAGTATAGTGACAGAGATTTGAGTCAGCATTGTATCCTTTTAGCAAGCTCTCTCTTTGGCATGTCACACGTGTCTACAGACAGATATATATATGTCAGGGAAGTTAAAGAGAAGGCCTTTGCCATGACAGGCCTAAAAGAAATTTTGTTTAGAGTAAAGTGGATTAATAACATCCCGAGATATAGACATAAAAATCCTTACAATTTTACTTGATTGTACCGTTACCAAGAAGGTTATATAAAACGGTAGGACACATACAGAATACAAAAAGAAATTAGGTTGATGTCCACATAAGTTCCCCAAGTCCCTAACAACAGATTTCAACTCTTAGAGGCATATTTATCTATGTGTTTTTCCTGGATAGATGATTTTACAAAAGGGATAGTAATGCATTTTTGCTTCTTTAAGTTCTTTATTTTACACCAGTTATTTATTTGGGACAGGACTTTCTGCTGAATAAGTTAACTCATTTTGGGGATTCAATGACTGCTCTAGCTTGCAGTCATCTACAAACATAGTCGATCTGATACTTTTTACACTTCAATATTTTAATATATTTATATCCATTAGAAATACTTGCTAAAATAGAAATCCTGTTGTTTCTGGCCACTTTCTATAAGTTTATAAAGAGCAATATTTAAAATCTGCTCCCTATTTTTGGGCTTTGTCCTATTTTTTAGGCTTAGTCTACATTTACTTGCACTAAGAGGTTGAGAGGTATAAGTAGATTTGGAGATATGATAAAGTGCTGGTATCTCCTTAGCGGCTCACTATAAATGCCTAAACTCACTTTCAATTACCTTTCCCCTACCAGCAAATGTAAAGCAGTTGAACAGAGCACCTTCACATTCGTGCACACACACACACACACACTTTTACACACACACACACACACACACACACACACACACACACACACACACACACATGCAACACAAATACACACATACAACCATTAGCACTCAAAGACACATCCAGACATTCTTGCCATTCAGACACATACACACAGACACACACACACACACACACACACACACACACACACACACACACACACACACACACACACACACACACACACACACACACACACACACACACACACACACACACACACACACACACACACACACACACACACACACACACACACACACACAGTCACACACAACACAAATACACAGAAACACCCATTAGCACTCAAAGACACATCCAGACATTCTTGCCATTCAGATGCGTATATACACATACACACACACACACACGAACACACACACAAACATCACTGCACATTTGTTTTCTCTTCACTACTCAAATAACACAGCAGGACTATTCCTTGTATTGTCCTACAGTCTCGTCAGTGCTGTTTCAACGCTAATGGAATGTATGGGGAAGACCATATGTGATGAATTTTCATAACCAATTTGCATGCAGTTTTCACCTGTGCGACCAGGATAACAGTACAGACCAGTACCATCATACCACTGAGATGGCACAACAGCCTCTGAATCTGTTTTAATAAAGCACTGTGAAAACCTGTGCAGCATAGGTTAGTGCAGTGCATTATATTTTTTTTTTGGGGGGGGGGGGTTGTTTGCTTTTCTGAATCCCAGACAGCATTTCAAGCATGTTCATCTGCATGTAACTGCCATGACAGCATAGGATAACTGGCTTGTTCCATGGCACAAGTTATCTTTGTTTATGTAAGGAACTATGAAATAGCAAATATATGTCAGATAACTTGCACTTCCATTCATTCTCTGATTTTACACAACACATTTTAGGATGATGGGGTTTAGTAGCCTCTTCTGGTACTCAGTGAGTCAAGGACAGAGAAACAAAGTCCATTACAGAGTGTATATACTTAAGTATTCACTCACTTATTCAACTACTGAATGTTTTCATATTGAGGAAGTTAATGGAAAGCAAATTCTGAAGGTAATGCTACTCAATGCTAGAAGTCTAACCTCAAGATGCACTCTCTCGAGGCTCTCCTAAAAATGGAGAATGTCGATATCTGTGCAGTAACTGAGACCTGGCTCAAAGCTCCAGAGAGCACCCCTTCATATTCACCAAGGATATTCACACCTCCATGCTGGTTGACCGACACAATGCATCTGAAATTCTCGGGAGCAACTAGCACTAGGTAAGACTGCAATACAAATTGTAGTTTGCTACAGCTCCCCCACCATGCCCCAAGATTCTCACTACACCTTTCTAAACATACTGGAAAATATTAACTCATTCCCTCCAGTAGAGCTCTTTTGACTGTGCACCTTTAACTCCTAGTGGGCATGGCTTCTGCATTTAAAAATTGAAGTTATCTCCTTCCATTTTTAACAAATACCCATTGACAGAGGTCATATATCAATACAATTGTGTTTGCTATCATGCATGCTTCAAGATAAAATTTTCTGATACCTTGTACGTAACATGGTTTTGGAATTATTAATGCAAATATGAACAGGCAATATTTGATGCCTAGAGGAGCAGTAGGGTGTTACTGCAGAAATGCCTGGAGACGTCACTCAGCTGTAATGAGTTACAACCAAACCCCCTAATACTGGGTGATTTCAACTACCCTGCCATTAACTGGAAAAACTACTCTTGTACCAACACCTTTGCTCAACGGTTCTTGGAATTCATAAATTCCAATGCCCTAGAGCAACTAATTCATAGCCCCACCAGGGGTACCAATATTCTAGACCTGGTCATTACCAACATGGGAGATTGATGCTCCATACCAGTGGTCACTCCCTTGTTGGTCAGATCAGACCATAGGCTAATCACCCTTGACATCCACATCCACCCCCACCCCTAGTAAGGAAACCTCCGTAAAAAAACTTCTCCAAAGCCAACTTCATACTTCTCAAGTCAGAAGTAGCAAACTTCATGACACCCATGCAGATGCGAACTGGAAGTTCAACTGCTGAATCCTAAACTAAGGTGCTGTACGAGCACATTCACTCGTGCATGGACCAAGCCATCCCAAATAGAACCAAGATGCTGTCCTCTAAAAAAAGGAAGCCAATCTGGTGGTCTACTACCATAAACAAGCTGTACAACAGAAGTAAAAAACTGTTGCAGAAAAGAAGAAGAAGCCAGGATTCAAAAAACTCCCTCACCAGCCTCAGTAAAAAGCTGACATCTGTCATAAAATCTTCCAAAGCTAGTTATGAAAACAAAATTGCCAAAGATTCCAAAGACAACCACAAGGCATTCTATAGCTATGTCAAGAATCTAAATGGTAATACTCATATTTGCTCTGAGCTGCAGCAGAATGGCACTAGATATACTGATCCCAAGGATATTGCCAATATCCTGGCAGATAGATTCAGTGCCATCTTCACTCCCCTCTCACCACCTAAAGGGCCCATCTCAATACTGAAATAATGCCAAATTCCGGTAATCACGGCCACTCAAACAAAATTGCACTCTCCAAAGCCAAGAATACAGCATCCATGGAACTAAAGGACATCCCAGGCTGTGTACTGCATGAACTACAAAATGAGCTGACACCTCACTTAAGTGTCATGCAGCCTCACCTCAGGCTTCATGCCCACAGAGTGGCGCACAGCTACAGTCATCCCACTCCACAAGGGGGGTTCCACTTTGGATCCCAGGAACTACCATCCCATCAGTCTGACGAGCCTGATCTGCAAGGCCATGGAACATATTATCATGGAACTTATAAACAAAGACAGTGGCAACTTTCAAACACTGACCCCACCCAGTTTGGGTTCGTGAAGGGCCGATCTTGCTTCCTGAACCTGATCGACTTTGTTGAATCAGTCTTCAGAGCCGTGGATGAGAGTAAGGTGATTCACACAGCCTACTTGGACCTCTCCAAGGCTTTTGACACTATCCTCCACTCTGGAATCATAGATAAACGTACTAAGCTGGGCATTAATCCCTACGTCACTTGATGGGTTGCAAACTGGCTTACAGACAGAATACACACTGTAAAAGCAGCCGACTCCAAATCCAGCTCCAGACAAGTGACAAGTGGTGTACCACAGGGTTCTGTCCTGGGACCACTCTTGTTTGGCATCTACTTCTCTGAAGTACAGGCCAACACTAAGGGACTCTGGCTTACAAAGTTCTCAGATGACTGCAAGCTGGGAGCCATTATTGAATCCCCAAATGATGTGGATATGCTACAAAAGGGCCTTACCAAAACAGATACCTGGTGTCAGAGCCATGGGCTCAAGCTAAATGCCAAAATATGTATAGTTGTCTCCTTTGGGAAAAAAACACGTATCTGTGAACTACCACATAGTTGGCAGTTTACTAAATACTGAAAGTGTGATAAGAGAACTAGGAACACCGGTGGACAGTGGTCTCAGCTTTGATGACCACATAGCCACAACAGTTAGAAAATCCTTCTACATGGCACACCTCATTACTAAGGGCTTTTCATCCAGAAAAAAGGAGGTCATTGTCCCTCTGTACTCATCCCTCATTAGATCCATTATAGAATATAATGCCCCGTTTGGTATGTACCTCAGAAGACATCTGCAACAACTAGAAAGGCCACAGAAATACCTCACAAAAAGAATCACAGGCCTAAAGCAGATGCCTTATGCTGACCGTCTAAAGAAAATCCACCTATACTCTGTCACATATCACCTACTCAGAGGTGATCTCTGCCTAACATACAAGGCCATGTCAAGCCCAGAGTTGCTGGACATGCTACACTTAAAGAAATCCCAATCTCTCTGAGCCACATGCTCCAGGGATCTTAACCTTGTCATCACAATGAATAGAACATGCTGAAGGGATAGGTTCCTGACCCAGAGACTCCCCATACTCTGGAATAGGCTGTCCATACATGTCAGGCAGAGCGCCTCAATGGCCCTCTTCAAGAGGAACCTTGGCGATTGGATGGGAGATAGGAAATTCATCCCAGGGATCACATAAGTAATCATGCTAGACAGGGGTCCAGAAAAGTAAATATTTGTGGAAGCAATAGCCAGGGAATCATTATGGCTTGGCTGGTATAGGCCCTAAGGCCAATAGCCTAGTACCTACCTATGAACCTATGAAACACCAGCAAAAATCTCAGAGAAGACATGCATGCCCTTAAAACTGAGATCATCATGCATACAGATGCATCTTTAAATATAGTTCTGATTGTGGTTGCTGTGTCAGTACCTCAAGCATGTAGTTTTATAGTTCATGAAGATGTATTGAGCAGTGTATGAAGTCTAAAGTGACATTAACAATAAAATACTATTAATTTCACATGGAAAAGTGCATTCCAACATTGGAGAAGAAACAGTGGTCAGGATCACACATGAAGCAGATGGGTATAGTTCTGTAGTAATCTAATAAGTACACTTCTTTATCGTTCTGAGATGCAGTTCTCATATGCTAGATTGGAACCCAAGACTAATAAAAATAGTTATTATGCAAAGTCATTATTAAGTTACAAGTCAGACTGATACATTGCTAAATATTCAACTTGCTTTGAAATACACAGTAATCAAATTTTGATGGACATATGTTTGTAAACTGAAAAAGTGATTTGTGTCACTAACTTGTGTTGAGTGCAGTTGCACAACAATTTTAAAGGTTTCAGACAGGATTTGCCATGCATTCTTTCCATATTTTGTGCGCAGCTGCTGATACTGGGATACCATAAAACATGATAGCATATGGTAATGCCATCAGTTTCCTGCTGCTGTTATTTTATTTGATAACTGAGAGTGAAAATAATGAATCTCTCAATGCATATGTCAGTTTGAAGAGGTATTGGGGGGCGGGTACAAATTAATCAAGTAAGGCCCTTTAAGTCGATCTTTGTAAAAATATAAAAAAGAATATGATTAAGTAGGCTATAAAAGTCAAGCGTTCCTGCAACTGCAGTACCAGATGTTTAACAGCAGTCACTACAGAAAGGCTGTTTAGAAGATCGAGACTTTTGAATGTTTGCCATTATGTTGTGTAGTGAAGTTTAGAAATGCATGTGTATATAAACAAAATAATCAGTTATAGTAACAAATTAAATGCATATTTGTGGTATTTGCATTCACTTCTTAACACTGTAGAATTTAACATCAGTTATTACAGATAATCATAATGGAGGTTATAACATAATGTTTTACATAAATTATTGACTGCATGAAACTTAAGACAAAATTTATTCAGTCTAGCTACAACTTCAGTTCACATTTGCAATCAATTTCATTAACAGTAGCTGGACATAAGAAGACATTTATTTTGTTTAAAGTCCCAGACGTTCTGGATAAAGTTAAAAAATGTCCATGCTCATGTCACTGTTTATAATTTGCACACTTTATATGCATGCAACAAGTAAAATAAAAGTAATTGCTAGCCTTAAACAAGTCTGTAAAATCTGCATTAAGAGACATGCCCCAGATGTTTGATAAAACCGATTGACATTCCTATTCATTTCTAAGAATAATACTGAGCCTTCATTATCAATGTGCCTAGCTGAGAATACCGAAGTACAAAAATAACTTTAAAATATGAATATTATACCTTTTGCATCTGCATCATTGTTGGACATTCAAAAGACCCGTTTTATTTTACGACAAAAATTCTCAGAGGGACAGATAGCTGATTGACATCTTTGGTGATCTGATGTTATATGACAAGTACAATGGACGTGATTAACTTTGCATATCAGCTAGAGCTGTTGCACGCTTTCTCTGACAGTACTGTAAAGGCTGTGGGACTATAACAAAGTATCATCATAACATGAATACCAAACCAGCCTTCAAAGGTATGATGTCTCATTGTATTGCTTGCAAGTATTAACTTGGACAGTATTGCCTTTTAGAAAGGAACGATCATAAACCAGAGTCAAAATAGCATTTAGAAGATATTATTTTAGATGGATAATGCATATTTCTGTAAGCCAGGCATGGGACTCTCTTGTCTCAATAATGAAGCCTAAAGACTAGAGCTGTTTTCATACGTCATGCTCAAGTAAGTTTTAAATGAGTGTGCAGTTTCCATTCTAATTTACTTAACATCCTTAGTTTAGTACCGTGAAACACTAAGGGTGGGAAATATCCCAAAATAATCGCCATATTAGAAAGCCGCGGTGGTGCTACGGGTAGCATTGTCACCTCACAGCAAGAGGTTCTCTTGTTTGATTCTCGGCCTTCTGTGTGATGGTTGCATGTTCTCCCCACAGTTGACTGACGTTAAAGGCAGGCAGGTAAGTGTGAGTATGAATGGACGTGCCTTCTTTGAAGGTTGGGTATCGGGCTGGCAACTCAGCACCGTAAAAATTCACTGCCAATCATAAGCGAACCGGAGTTCTGCTGTGGTGACCCCTAACTGGGAAAAGCCAAAAGAATAGGAACAAGTTACTTGTTTATCATCTTAAACATTGACATTCCTAGAATGGGTTCTTGCATAGATGTCCGAGGTTAAATTCTTCTGAGTATAAGCTGCCAAAAGAACAAAATGATGAAAATTAAAACATGGGTCAATGTTTCTCATATGGTATAATTCCAGTGAGATTTCTACACGTGAGCTGGCAATGATTCAATTATTTTGGGAGATTTCTCACTTCTTTGAGTTGGTGCAACTGTAAAAATCGGTATATATTGGTTTGGGGTTGCAGAGGATCTTGCCACAATGTAAACAAAATGCTTAAAGTTGTTTTTTTTTCTACTGTGTTTCATTAATTATTTTTCACTGGTTCAACATCATCTTGAAAGTCAACATTTCATAGTAGAACTCCTACAATAAGCTATAGACTCTGTATATGTTTCCCAAACAAGACTGTTTCCCTTTATCATCTGATTATTTTGTAGTGTTTCCCTGTTCCCTGTTTTCATTCCCTGCTTTACATTACAAGGGCACATTAATGCACATCAAATGCTTTAATTATACCTCATCTCTGCAATTCTTTGGAGTTGTTTACTGGTAGAAAATCACCCATGTGATTCTCATTCATCTGTGGCAGAGTATGTGTACTGTGATAATGCCAAAACCATTATATTCTTTTATAAAAAATATTGTGATTAGGAAGCAGAATGTAATAAAATGTTGCAGAGATTCAGTCCCAAAATTGGATGTAGACGTATCAAAGATTTTCACATAAAAATATCTATTTTTTCATTGCAAGTCTATAGATTTGTTCTTTTACATATTTCACTGAAAATGTGAGCTTCACTTGCATGCATCTGTTGAAATACCCATCAATACATCTGAATATTTATTTATTTAACATTTCTTTACTGGGAAAGTCTGACTGGACACATATCCTTTTTCAGTGGAGGCCCAGGGAGAAAAGCTCCATGAGTAACAATAAATTTTAATGCATGGATTACAGTAATCAATAAAGTATGAAGTAAACAAAATGTAATATACATAAGAAAATACAAATTTGTTACATCATGACAACAAAACCTAGGCTTTGAACTTAGCTAGTATTTTTTGTAAAATATGACTTATTTCAAGATATAAGGCAGGCGGGTAGGAATAAAAGGTTAAACACAGTGGAAGAAGTTGGAAATGGTTCGGGTATACTGTAATATATCACAGCATTCATGAGGAGTTAGTGTTAGGGTTAGAGAGTTAGGGTTAACATACCAATAATAGCTGGTTACATTTTAAAAATAATTTAGTAGCACTGACAGTGGGCCTGAATTTGAAAATAGTAAATTCTAGAAAGAGAAAAAAAATGTCTGTGTGAGTTCATTTAATTTACTGTTCAGGCTACAATATTCACATTTGAGATAATAGCAAGACACAGCCCATGTTTGGATGTTCTTTAGACTTCATTAATTCCATGTTAACAACCAGTTGTGAAAAGAACATAGAAGATTATGATTCAGTCTCTGATCATAACCAACTTGCTGTAAGTTAGAGAGAAAGATGCCAAGAAATTTGTCTTAAAAAAGGAGAGCAGTAAAACTTGAGAGATAAATCTTGCCATCCATGTTGAGAGTATGTAACTAATTATGAATGGAGTGTCCCAGTCATAATTCTGTTTCATAAATATGGTTCAGCTGCCCCAATATATCCCTAGTTATAGAAAAAAGTGTAGGCTCATGAATTACTTTACAGCATTAAAAGCCATAACTACACAGACAGTGTCCGCAAAGCTAAGTGTCTACAAATGAACAGTTTTAAAGACTGTTAAACACTTATCTCTGCCACAAATTTTTCGCATGTGAGAATGAACTGTGTTACAGCTTTTGAATGTGAAAATGCTTTAGACACTATTCTATGTTGGTTGCTGGTAATGCGCTTCTTCCTGAATTTGGACCATACTTACATTGCTCAAAGTACAAAAAATGTTTTGATGTAAACCTTAAACTGGAATGGCCTTCTATGTGTATGAGAAATAAAAGCTGGTATTGGGAATGGTATGAGAAAATGTAAATGCTGTCTTGGTAGTCTGCTTTATTGAGAATATTCTTCACTTTATAAAAATGTGCAGTGTTATAAGATAGTACTGCATTTTATTTTTCTATGTATTTATTTGCTTCACTGAATATTGTGATCTCTCTCTCTCTGTCTCTCTCTCTGCACTACGTAGGGGTTATTAGTCTCACTTCATTAATATTCGGTGTTGAACTCTTAGCCTACAGGGTTTCTCTGTGCTTATAAGTCTTAGTCTCATATATCTGAATTTATTTCTGCTGAATAGCTGCATATTTGAGCTGTTTGGATAGATGTTATATACCTACATCGACTTTATTACAAGTTGAGATAAGTACAAATGTGCAGTGTTATAAGATAGTACTGCATTTTATTTTTCTGTTTATTTATTTGTTACATTGAATATTGTGTTAAAGATAGTACTGCATTTTATTTTTCTGTGTATTTATTTGCTTCACTGAATATTGTGATCTCTCTCTCTCTCTGCAGTTAGTTTCCTTCCCTCCCTGCCTGTTCTTGTTGTGGTATTAATCTTAGTGGCTTTGGAATTGCCCGCCCTCCTGTAAATTTGTGTTTGAACACTCCTCCTGGGTCCACCTCCTTTGCTCACTCACAGTGAGATCATATTTTGATTTCAGACACCCCTACCAGTCCCACCTCTTCAGCTCCATCCCAACTCTATCCCAGTCTAGTGTCATTAGCTCACTGTACCTAATACAGGGAGAACATTCGAGTAGGCCAACCCTCTTAGGTCCTTAACCTTGAATTGTCTTCTGTTTCTCCTTTCTCCCTTTCCACCTTACTTTGTGCTCTGCTTGAGTGTGCTTCTCAGCTGATAAGTATATTTTTTGGCACTTTTTAACTGTTCAGGATTGAATTAAACAATAATTGAATTCAGTTCAGAATACAGTTTGAATAAATGGCTTTCATATTGCTACACACTCAAGTATACTAGCTTGCACTGCACTTGGATTGTTTTAATGCTGTTGTAGCTGCTTTTCTGTAAAAAAATAATTCTAAGCCTGTTTCCTGCCTTTTCTGTAACTAGTCTAGTCCAGTTAGCTCTGTGCCACCATGAACAAATTAGTGATTCCTTTTTACAATGCAGCATTTAGTTCAGATGCTGTTAGTATGGCTACGACGGAGACGTCTAATGCCTGTGACGTTTCTTCATGTATGCAATGTGAGACCAGTCGACAAGGCGTTCAAGACCCAACAGGCATGGAATCTAACAATGAACCAGTACTTGCTAGAACAGGGGCTAAGCCTAAGTCTTTCTTGTCTTTTTCCAGCAGCAAGATTTTTCCCATGCTCCCAGTAGCAGTCAAGAAAAAGACCTCATGCAAATGGAGCTTTTTGAGTCAACATGAACAGAAGTGACAGAAAACTTCAAATTGACTGTGGGTGATTATAATAACATTGTGTACAATTTATCTGATATTGTTCTTACACCAGATCAAGAATATGTGCTAAATAAAGGTTTAACTTTTGTGCCAGATGTGATGGCGGATTACAGTCAAATTATTTTAGATTTAATGTGTTTCGCTAGGAATGCTACATTGAAATGTATGTTTACTGATAGAAATGTAGAAGATAATTCTAAAGTTTTGAGGCAACGTAGTGATTTCATGCCTGTTTTTAGTCAAGCTATGGTTACATTCATAAGGGTGTGTGAACAGGAAATTGAAATGTATATTAACAATAGTAGAAAAAGGAAGTTCATAGGTTCATAGGTTCATAGGTAGGTATTAGGCTATCAGCCCAAGGGCCTACGTAAGCCTAGCTAGCAAGGTTCCATAGCTTACGCCACCCAAGAAAGTTATTTTCCTGTGCCACTGTCCAGCAGAGACACATAAGTGATCCCCGGGGTGTATTTCCTATTTCCTATCAACTCATCAACATTTTTCTTAAAGAGTGCTAATGACGAACTTTGCTTGCCATAGATGGGTAGCTTGTTCCAGAGTATAGGAAGTCTCTGGGACAGGAATCTATCCCTCCAGCATGTCCTGTTTATTGTAGTCACAAGGTTTAGGTCCCTAGAGCATGTAGCTCAGAGGGATTGGGATTTCTTTAGGTGTAGCATGTCCAACAGCTCCGGGTTTGACATAGCTTTATATGTTAGGTAGAGATCACCTCGGAGTAGGCGATATGCTACGGAGTAAAGCTGGAGATTTTTGAGACGGTCAGTGTAGGGCATTTGTTTGAGGCCAGTAACCCTCTTTGTGAGGTACTTCTGTGGCCTTTCCAGCTGCTGCAGATGTCTTGTGAGGTACATTCCAAAATGGGGCGTTGTACTCTATAATGGGTCTAATGAGTGATGAGTAGAGGGAAACAATTACCTCTTTTTTCCTGGATAAGAACCCTTTTATGATGAGGTATGCCACATAGAAGGACTCCCTGACTACTGTGGCAATGTGACTATCAAAGGAGAGACTACTGTCCACCTGGCTCCCAAGGTCTCTTATCATGCATTCAGTGTTAAGTAGATTGCTGCTATGTGGTAGTTCATGGGTACAGAGTTTTTACCAAAGAGGATGACACTGCACGTTTTGGCATTGAGCTTGAGGCTATGGTTCTGACACCAGGCATCTGTCTCAGTGAGGCCCTTCTGTAGGATGTCCACATCATTTGGGTACTTGACTATGGCTCCTAGTTTGCAGTCATCTGCGAACTTCATTAGCCAGAGACCTTCTGTGTTAGCCTGTACTTCAGAGAAGTAGATACCAAACAGGAGAAGTCCCAGGACGGAACCCTGTGCTACTCCACTTATCACTGCTTTGAGGTCAGATTTGGAGTCTGCAACTTTTACAGTGTGAGTCCTGTCAGTGAGCCAGTTGGCAACCCATCATGTGACATAGGGATTTATACCTAGTTTAGTGAGTTTAGCTGTAATTCCAGAATGGGGGATGGTGTTGATAGCCTTGGCGATGTCAAGATAGGCTGTGTGAACCACCTTACCCTCTTCCACGGCTTTGGTGACTGCCTCAAAGAAGTTGATTAGGTTCAGGATGCATGATCTGCCTTTCACAAACCCGAACTGGGTGGGATCCAGAGATTGTAGGTTACCAATTTCTTTGTTTATGAGTTCCATGATGATACGTTCCATGGCCTTGCAGACCAGGCTCGTCAAACTAAAGGTCGATAGTTCCCGCGATCAGTAGTGGCTCCCCCTTTGTGGAGTGATAACACTGTTGCTGTACGCCATTCACTGGGCACAAAGCTTGATGCGAGGCTATTATTGAACATGGTGCTTAAGTGGGGATCCAGTTCGTTCTGACGTTCGTGTAAAACGCAGCCTGGGATGTTGTCCGGTTCCATGGATGCTGTGTTTTTGGCTTTAAAGAGTGCAGCTTTTATAGTTCTATAACTTTACTAAGCAACAGAGGTTAGCCTTGGATTCATTAATGAAAGATGATAGAATAGTTATCAAGCCAGCGGATAAGGGTGGATCCATGGTTGTTATGAACAGATGCTTTTATTGTGATAAACTGAATATGTTATTGGAGGATGACCATACATTCAGTAAACTTCCTCCTATTATGGTTAAAGCTTTTATAGACAAGGTAAAGACTAAGATTATTAACCTACAGAAGGTAGGTCTTATAGATGATGGTTTGAAAGATTTTTTATGGGTAGAATTTCCAGTGATTCCTGAATTTAAAGCTTTACCAAAAATCCATAAGAACATATCAAACCTACCCATCAGACCTATAGTTTCAGGAGGGGGATGGGTGACTGAAAATATTTCAGCATGGATAGAATGTGCTTTAAAACCTGTTCTTAGTTTACACCCTAGAATATTGAAAGATACTGCGCACTTTATTACAGCTTTATCAACATATTGGGATACAGCATCAGACAAGAATTATTTGTTAGTTACAATGGATGTTAATAGTCTCTTCGCTGTGATTAATAATCAATACGGTATCTCAGCAATGGAGAATTCACTTATTAACAAAGCACAGTTAGATAATGATAATATTAAGAGGATATGTAAACTTTTAAATGTTGTACGTCGAACATAATATATTCTAGTGTCAAGGCAGTTACTATCAGCAACAGCAGGGTGTAGCCATGGGTACACCCTGCGCCAATTCTTATGCCAACTTAGTATTGGCATATTGGGAAGATGTTACCATCTTTGATACACTGCATGCATGAACAGACAAACTGGGTTTTCATACCCCTTTTGTGGATGACATCTTCTTTTTATGGGGAGGCACAGAGCAGGAGTTATCCTCTTTTGTTCAATATTTGGAGGTGAGTACTGACTTTTTTAGATTCACAGTCAATTATTCTAATTCAGAAATATATTTTTTAGATGTACGGCTATCTAAGCATGAAGATGGCCATATAGCTACATCTTTATATAGGAAAACTTGATTGCGTAATAGTTTGCTGCCGTATGACAGTATGCACCCACGCCGTACTTTTGACAATATAGTAAAAGGCCAGGTTTGTAGGATTTCGAGATTGTGTAGTGAGGATAAAAGGTTTCAAGATGAGGTTGAGAAATTTCAAGCTAACCTCAGCCAAAGAGGATACAAGCCTAAGAAAGTTATGCCCTTGGTGCAAGATAATAAGAGTAAAATAACAAGTATATCCAGTCCATGGCTTAACAGGAATGTGAATGCAGTGGATAACAATCCAGATCAAAGAGGCTTTTTTGAGAACAGGAACAAGGTTAGCATGATTTTCACCCATAGTGGAGACGTGGGTAACATCTGTAATATAGTGAGGCAGCATTGGAAAATACTACACAGTGACATGAGGTTAAAAGAGGTAGTAGGTCAAGATCCTAGTTTTATATTTAGAAGGGACAGAAACTTGAAGGACATGCTGTGTCATGAGTCTAAGACCAATGCTTATAGTGGTCGTATGACTAGGAAGATAGGTACTTTTCCTTGCCATCATTGCAAAGCCTGCCAATATATTCTGAAAAGGAGCTCCTTTGAGCACCCCAGGACAGGACTGAACTACTATTTTAAAGATTATGCAGACTGCAGTACTAAGAATTTAGTATATTTAGCAGTGTGTCAGAATTGTGATTCATACTATGTTGGCAAGACAAATAGTATGTAAACCAGGATATTTCAGCATGTTTCAGACATCAAACTTCAGAAAGAATCTAATGCCTTATTTTCTCATGTCAAGGAGAATATAGGACATACGTTTTTGTTTATGGCACTACAAATATTGAGTAATAATGTAAGGGGAGGGAATTTTAGTAATGATACAGAATGTGCAGAGACTAAGTGGGTAATTAGACTTGGGGCAGATAGGTCCCCAGGCTTAAATACTGTTATCCCTTTAAAACCCATCCTTAAAAACGGAGGGGAAAATACTGATTTTTGATTGGTTAATGAGTATTTTAAATGTCTAGCTTTGTTAGGTATGCACTATCTGATGAAGGGCTTCTTAGCTTGAAAGCGCTTAACAGTGCACTTTTTATTTTATTGTTTTAATGAATACTCACTGTTTTCTAAAAGTTTTGGTGTGGTGTCTCCTGCCTTTTGTGCCTTTTGGATTTAGTCTGCTTTATTGAGAATATTCTTCACTTTATAAATACTTGCAGTGTTAAAAGATAGTACTGCATTTTATTTTTCTGTTTATTTGTTTAATTGAATATTGTGTTAAAGATAGTACTGCATTTTATTTTTCTGCGTATTTATTTGCTTCACTGAACTATGTGAGCTCTTGCTCTCTCTCTCTCTCTCTCTCTCTCTCTCTCTGCACTATGTAGAGGTTATTAGTCTCTCTTCATTGATATTCGGTGTTGAACTCTTAGCCTACAGGGTTTCTCTGTGCTTATAAGTCTTAGTCACATATCCCTGAATTTATTTCTGCTGAATAGCTGCATTTTTGAGCACTTTGGATAGATGTTATATACCTACATCGACTTTATTACAAGTTGAGATAAGTACAAACATGCAGTGTTATAAGATAGTACTGCATTTTATTTTTATTTATTTATTTGTTTCATTGAATATTATGTTAAAGAATGTACTGCATTTTATTTTTCTGTGTATTTATTTGCTTCACTGAATATTGTGATCTCTCTCTCTCTCTCTCTGCAGTTAGTTTCCTTCCCTCCCTCCCTGTTCTTGTTGTGGTATTAATCTTAGTGGCTTTGGAATTGCCCACCCTCCTGTAAATTTGTATTTGAAAACTCCTTCTGGGTCCACCTCCTTTGCTCACTCAATTGAGTACAGTGAGATCATATTTTGATTTCAGACACCCCTACCAGTCCCATCTGTTCAGCTCCATCCCAGCTCTATCTCAGTCTAGTGCCATTAGCTTACTGCACCTAATACAGAGAGAACATTTGAGTAGGCCAACACACTTAGGCCCTTAACCTTGAATTATCTTCTGTTTCTCCTTTATCCCTTTCCACTTTACTTTGTGCTCTGATTGAGTGTGCTTCCCAGCTCATGAGTATATTTTTGGCACTTTTTAACTGTTCAGGGTTACATTAAACAATAATTGAATTCAGTTCAGAATACAGTTTGAATAAATTGCTTTAATATTGTTACACACTCAAGTGTACTAGCTTGCACTGCATTTGAATTGTTTTTAGTGCTGTTTTAGCTGCTTTTCTGTAAAAAAAAATTCTAAGCCTGTTTCCCGCCTTTCCTGTAACTAGTCTAGTCCAGTTACAGATTTGCTGTATCTAGAACTGTTTGTAAGCTTCTGAGCCCCCCAAGCCTTTCTGTGTTAGAGGAAAGCCTTCTAGCTTATTAGTGGGAGTGGTAAGCACTAGGTAGCCTATTTACCACAAGAGTGGTTTCTGGCCCAGCAATTGTAGTTTATTGGCTGTTTGGGCAGTTTTTCCATCTCTTTCAACTTTATTGTCCAAAATCCAATGTTTGGGCTTGTTTCCCACCTTTCCTATAGCTAGTCTAGTCCAGATACAGTTTTGCTGTATCCAGGACTGTTTGTAAGCTTCTGAAGCCCCCCCCCCAAGCCTTTCTGTGTTGCAGAAAGCCTTCTAGCTTATCAGTGGAAGTGGTAAGCACTAGTTAGACTATCTAACAAGAGGAATGGTTTCTGGCCTGTAATTTATTTATTTATTTATTTACATTTGTTTACCTGGAAATTTGACTGGACCTAGGTCCTTTTTCAGCGGATGCCTGGGGAGAAAAGCTCCACATCATGTACATGATAAATAGAGATACAAAGTTGCAGCAATAGAAAACAACATTACAGGTTGTTGGCTTTAATACAATAACAATATATTGATTATCAACAATATATACAGTAAATTGTGCAAGTTAAGATAGTTTATTGTCATTTATAATATTAGTAACAAAGTTGTCAGACAAGATTTTAAAGTATGTAAAGACAACTAGCTAATTCTGACTGTGGTTAGTAGCAGCTTTAGTATAGTTGGGTTTAGAGTCTAGGTGGAGGGGTAAGGGTGGGGATGCTAGTCTGGATTAGAACAAGGACAAAGCCAGTACAAATTAAGTGGAATTTGAGTGCAGCCTTGAAAAGGCTGCTGGAAGGTAGAGTAGTGATAGAGGGTAGAAGATTGTTCCAAAGTTTAGATATGGTACATGAAAATATGGCTTCTCCTGTTGAGTTTTTAGGTTTGATAACAGTGAGTTGATTTTTGTTGCTTGATCTTAGGGGCCTAGTGGAGTGATAGGGTTGGAGAAGGTTTAGAAGGGAAGTGGTGTTAAGAGGGTGGTAAATAAGTTTATGAGCGAGGGTGAGTTGATTAAAGTTAAGGAGTTGTGGGAGATCCAGCCAGTTTAGATCTTTAAAGGAGATACAATGATGGCTGTGGTAGGAGGTTCCAGTGGAAAATGTAGCAATTTTGTTGTAACAAGCATTTAGCTTGTGTAGTTCTGTCTGTCTAAGGTTGGTAAGTATGGAGGATGCATAGAGTAGTGTGGAGATTAGCTGGGAATTGGCTATGGAGATTCTAGCTTCCTTGGTTAGGAATTGGTGGCTTCAATATAATGCACCAAGTTTCTTGTGAACTTTTTTTATTGTGATAGATATGTGGGTGTCAAATCTAAGTTTGTTGTCAATTTCCACACCGAGTAATTTTGTGTGTTCTGATGGAGAGATGACGGCATTGTCTTTAGCGAGAATGTTGAAGTTGGAGGTGTTTTGGGTGGCTTTGGAAGGTTGAAACAGGAGAAGTTTTGTCTTACCTGGGTTGAGTAGGAGCTGAGCATTGGATAGCCAGCTTTCTACAGAAGAGAGTGATTCCTGTGTGATTTGTTGTAGTTTTGGTAGAGTAGGGGGTTGAGAAGATGAGAGTAGAGTAATCTGTGTACTGCATAAGAGATGCTTGTGTGGTGGCAGTATGTAGGTTATTAGTGAAAAGTGAGAATAGCAGAGGGCCAAGGAGAGACCTTTGGGGAACTCTGAGAGTAACTCTGAGGCAAGGTGATAGGTTATCATCCCAGATTACTGTTTGCTGGCTTCCCTGTAGATAGCTGTGGAACCAGTCACAGGCTGATTGTGAGAAGGAGAGGTTGGAGAGAGTAGAGAGTAGTAGCTCATGAGATACCATGTCAAAGGCCTTTGAGAGATCTAGAAATGCGGCAGTAGAGAAGAGGCCATTGTTTTTGTGATGAAGTATAGTGTTGGTGAAAGAGAGCAGAGTGGAGGTAGTGCTGTGATATGGCCTAAAACCATGTTGGGTTTTGGAGAGGAGATTATTAGCTAGGAGGTAGTTGGAGACATGGGTGTTGATACATTTTTCAAGTATCTTGGAGAGAGGGGAGAGGATAGCAATGGGGCAGTAAGTGGAGAGGTCAGTGGAAGGGGTGCCTTTGTGGAGGAGAATGATATGGGATGCTTTCCATATCAAGGGAACATAGCCTCCTGTTATGGAACGGTTGATAAGAATTGAAATTGGGTAGGCTAGTGTATCAGCTGCAACTTTCAAGTATTCAGAGGGGAGGTTGTCAGCTGCGAGTTTGGTGGGTTTAAGTTTTGATAGTCTTTTTATGTAGGAGGTAGGTAATGAGGTGAAGAAGAAAAGAGGAGTGGGGGATTAGGGTTAGGAGTTGGGGGGCTGTTGTAGGGAAGTGTTGTTTGTTTAGAGATGTTATAGTTTCAGTGAAGTGTGTGTTGAAGGATTCAGCAATACTGCTAGAGGAGGGGGGATTGGATGACTCAGGGATATCAACCTTCCCTGGGTGGAGGGTAGCGCTAATAGTGGACCAGAATTGCTTAGGGCTGTAGTTGGTAGAGTTTAGGGTGGATTTATAGTAGAGGGATTTGTCTAATTTTATATGCTTTTTGGCTTTATTGTGCAGTTCAAGGAATGATTGCCTATCTGAGTTATTTTTTGTTAGTCGCCAGTGCTCCCAGGCCTTA
Source organism: Protopterus annectens (assembly GCF_019279795.1). Lineage (NCBI taxonomy): Eukaryota > Metazoa > Chordata > Ceratodontiformes > Protopteridae > Protopterus > Protopterus annectens. The sequence continues at coordinate 1,241,786,878 of NC_056732.1, read as the reverse complement.
TCTCTGGATTTCATTAGGGTTCTGGTGGTCTTTTGTAACCATGGGCATGCATGGACCTGACTTTGGCATTTCTTAACAGGAGAATGGGTGTTTAGGATGGAGAGGAAGGTACTGTTGAAGAAGTTGACAGCCTCATCTAGGTTGAGGTATTTTTGTGGTGACCAGTTAATTTTTTGCAGGGAGGAGATGAAGGAGTTGGGGTTGAAGTTGGACTTGTTCCGTATTTGCCTGTGGATAATGGGCTTCATACTGTTTGTGTGGTGCCAAATTAGGAAAGTTGGGGAGTGGTCACTAAGACTGTCAGGTAAGCAGCCTACTAGGTAGGAATGAGGGGCTTTGTTGACTAGGATCCAGTCAAGTAAGGTATGATTGTTAGGGTTTTTGTTGAATCAGGTAGGGGATTGAATGAGTTGAGTGAACCCATGGAGCTTAAGGTGAATGGATGGGGGATTGTTATTACAGGATAACCAGTTGATGTTAAAGTCACTGATAATTATGGTTTCCTGGGGTAGAGATAGAGTAGCCCAGCTCAGGAGATTTTCTAGGGGTGCAATATTTTGCCCTGGTGGGAAATAGCATCCTATGATATTGATTGTTTTATTTGGATTTAGTTTGAAATTGGCATAAAGGATTTCTTCATTGTTGTGGTGAGGGGCAGATAAGTTCAGGAGTTGAATACTGAAGTGGTGTTTAAATATCAATGCTACACCACCTCCTTTTTTGGACAGTCTGTCTATGTGAAGGATGTTGTATTTAGGTGGAAGTATTTCCTCACTTTTGATGTGAGATTTGAGTCAGGTTTCAGTTAGGAAGAGAATATCTGGGGAATATATGCTTATGCTGGCATGTAGTTCTTGGATTTTATTGCATATGCTTCTGATGTTTAGGGACATTATAAGTAGGTCTGTTGTTTTCTTGTTGGCTAGGAGTTGAGTTGTGGGAATTTGTAGTTTATTGGCTGTTTGGGCAGTTTTTCCATCTCTTTCAACTTTCTGGTTTAAACACACATGTTGTGCTTGTTTCCTGCCTTTCCTGTAACTAGTCTAGTCCAGATACAGATTTTCTGTATCCAGGACTGTTTGTAAGCTTCTGAGAAGTGCCAAAGTCTGCTCTTTAATTTTTCCTAAGGATCTGCTTATTCACTCCTTTCCTGCACTTTTAATAGCTTATTAGTCTAGCACTTTACCATACCAGACTTCTTGTAGCAATTATTTTAGCACACAAAAGTTCTACCAGCACTAAACCTTCTACAAGGAAACAACTCCAGTACTTATTATTAATGCCCACCCCTCCAGGCATATCTAACGGTCAGTTCCCTGTGCCTTCTCCTGTCACCCTAGCAACACTGGCCATCCTGATGCAATGTAGCAACTGCCTCATGTACACCGACAATCCTCTCCTCTTACCTCCCAGCACTCAGATTTATGAGAGATGCACTTATATATCCAAATTGGAAGTCACACACTCTCCAGCCAAGACTGGAATAGCTGGTCAAGAGGAGAAGGCCTACACTTGCACCACACCACATGGAACACATAGCCCTTCAGAACATACACCAGCACTGCCTTCACATAAAAACACAAACCACACACCCACCTTCGTGGAGGCTATCAAGAAAAATCTACCCAAACAGCAGAGACCTCCAAGGCAGAAACACACTTGACCACCACAACACAACACTAATCATGAGACACATAACTCTCCCAAGCAGTGTGCCACTCAACTGAAGCCCCTAAGGCCAAACAGCATGCCCAGCACACTAGTCGCAGGTGACTTGATAGTGAGGCACACTGATGTCCCACTCACTAGGTTAAATAATGAGAAAGTAACAGTCAGCTGCCTGACAGGTGCAAGGATCCGCCATATGCATGCACTCAGGTCCCTCAACAACAGGTACAAATATGACTCTGTCATTTTACATGTGGGTGTGAATGACCTGAGATGTACCTCCCTGGAATACATGAAAAGAGACATGGAGGAGCTCTCAGATTATGTAACCCAGCCGGGTACGACCCTTGCCCTGAGCAGCATCCTATCATCACCCAGAATGATACCACAGTACAAGCAGAAAATGATTGATTTCAACAATTGGCTAAGTTTCTGGTGCCATTCTAAGGGGATCCGGTATCTGCCTGGGATGACATGACTGACAGACCATGATGCTTTGCCATCTGTCATCCCTGGGCTTCTGAATACTGGCCAAGGCTCTTGCCACCCCTACAGTGCCTTTTTTAAGTGGTGTTCCAAAGACAAAATTAGCACCGTAACAGCTACAAACAAATGCAAACTGAGGGTCATGCTGCTCAATGCTAGAAGTCTAAATCTCAAAATGCACTCACTCGAGGCACTTCTTAAAATGGAGAAGTTTGACATTTGTGCTGTAACAGAGACCTGGTTCAAGGCAGCAGAAAGCACCCCTGCACTACCAGGCTATAACTCATTCCACATCTTTCAGCTCCAGAACTTGGACCGAAGCACCAAAGGTGGTGGTGTTTCCATATTCATAAAGGATGAGCACACCTCCAGACTGGTAGCCCAACATAATGCATCACAGATACTTCAGGTGCAGCTAACCCTGGGTAAGATAGCAATTCAAGTCACAGCCTGTTATAGGTTCCCATCCATGTCCCAAGACATTCACTCCAAGTTCCTAAGCACCCTGGTGAATATTTGGGACCAACCTAACACAGTCATACTGGGTGACTTCAACTACCCCTCCATTAACTGGGAAAACTACTCATGTACCAATACAATTGCCCAACGTTTCCTGGAATTCTTTAATTCCAGTGCCCTGGACTAGCTCATTCTTACCCCCACTAGAGGTAGCAACATCCTTGACCTGGTTAATACTAACATGGGTGACCATTGCTCTACACCAGTAGTCAACTCCTCCCTGGTTAGATCCGACCAGAAACTAATCACCTTGGAAATCCCCCCCCGCAAAGGTAACCACCATGAAAAACTTCTCTACAGCTAACTTTGGTGTCCTAAGAACAGAGGAGGCTAAATTCACAGCACCTATGCAAATAGAGAATAGTTGCATGACCACTAAATCATACACCAATGCACTGTACAAACACATACACAAATGAATGAATCTCACCATACCCAATAGAACCAAAATGCTTACCTCCAAAAAAAGTAAATCTGGTGGTCCCCTGCCATAAACAAACTCTACAACAGAAGGAGGAAACTGATGCAGAATAAGGTGAAGTCCCAAGACTGGAAAAACTCCCTTATCAGCCTCAGCAAAAAAATGAGATCCCTCATCAAATTCTCTAAAGCTCGCTATGAAAACAGAATTGCAGCAGACAGTAAAGACAACCACAAGGCCTTCTATAGATTTTTTTATTTATTTTATTTTACATTTGTTGACCGGGCTAGTCTAACTGGATACATATCCTTTTTCAGTAGAGGCCCGGGGAGAAAAGCTCCCAATAATAAGAAAATTAACACACTACAATTAGATAGAAGTACTACATTATAAAGATAACAAAACAATAAGACATCATTATATACATGGTAGTAGAAAAAAAAAATCATAAGCTAAGTTGGTAAGATGACATGGGTACATGTGGAAGAAGTAAAATGCTAGATAATAGCTTGTGAGAGAGAAGAGTGTAGGGTACTGTGAGACCTATAGGAATTAGTCTGGGTTTGGACATGGGCACAACCAGTGGGACTTTAAATATTCTCTGAGATTATTTTTGAATAGATTGAGTGAAGGCATGAGTCTAAGGTAGTTGGGAAGGGAATTCCATTGCTTTCCAATAGAGTTAGCATAAAGAGCATCGCCGCCCATGTTATTAGATTTGATGGTTAATACTTGATTACTGTTTGAAGACTGAAGGGAACTTAAGTTGGTGTAGGGGGTCAGGATTTTGCTCAGTGAGGGGGTTTTGTCTGGTTGATTAATTATTTTGAATGCTTCCGTGAGTTGATTAAATTTAAGAAGATTGGGCAGGTCTAACCAGCCGAGTTTCTTGAGGTTGAAGCAATGGTGGGTACGATAGGGTGTTCCTGTTATGAATCTGGCTATATGGTGGTAGGTAGTAGAAAAGTTATTGAGCTCACGTTTATTGAGGAAGGAAAGTATCGGGGAGGCATATAGTAGGGTGGAAAAGAGATGAGTACGAGCAATGGTTAATTTTGCGTGAGGAGTGAGAAAGTTCCTGATTCTGTACATTGAACCTAGTTTCTTGTTAACTGACTTAATGGTTTGGGCAATGTGCATATCAAATTTGAGCTTATGGTCAATAGTGACACCTAATAGCTTGGTGTGGGAGACGGGCTCAATGATGGTGCCATTAAAGGATTCCACAAAAAAGGACCTAGGATTCACAGGTTGTGGTTCTAGGGCTAAGGGAGTGGTAGACGAGGGGAAAAATAGAAGTAACTTGGTTTTAGTTGGGTTAAGTATGAGTTTCAGGTCAGAGAAGCATTTTTCAACTTTGGCAAAACATTGTTGGGTGGCTGCTTGGAGTTTCTGGAGAGAGAGATCAGAGCAGATCAGGGTGGAGTCGTCTGCATATTGTATGCAGGTGGCTCTGGGGATGATAGTATGAAGATCATTTATAAAAACAGAGAAAAGAAGGGGGCTAAGTATGGAGCCCTGTGGGATGCCAATGTTGTTAGGGAGTAGTTGAGATAGACTATTTTGCCATTGGACTGCTTGTTGCCGGCCAGAAAGGTAGTCCTTGAACCAGTTTAGTGCCAAGTTGTCCAGATGAAGGGTTTGCAGGGTGTGGAGTAATAGCTGGTGGTTAACCATGTCGAAAGCTTTTGATAGATCAAGAAAGAGTGCAGAGGATATAAGTTTTTTGTTACGGTTGCTATTTATTGAGTTGACAAAGGAGAGGAGGACAGTGGTAGTACTGTGATGGGGGCGAAAACCGTGCTGGGTAATAGACAGCAGATTACTGATTGTGAGGTAGTATAGTAGTTGTTTGTGAATACACCGTTCCAAAATGTTTGCTATTGGAGAAAGTATTGCGATGGGCCTATAGTTAGATGTTTCAGTGGAAGAGCCTCCCTTGTGAAGTGGAATGATGTACGAGATTTTACAAATGGGGGGGGATGGTGGCCTCAGTTATGGATCTGTTAATCAAAATTGATATGGGATAGGCAATGACATCAGAGGCTAATTGGAGGTATTCCGCTTGGAGACGATCGGCCGCAAGGGTGGACGGTTTCAGTTTTTTTAGTAGGGTACGGATATAGGAGGTGGATACTGTTTGTAGGTTAAAGGAGAGAGGAGGTGAGTCATGAGGAAGAGTTAAGGATGGGGAGGAAGTGGGTAGATGATTGGCAAGGGACTGGATGGTCTCTGTAAAAAAAATGTTAAAGGAATTGGCTACTTCTTCTGTTTTTTTACTAGTGAGCTTCTTGGGTATTGGGGTAGAAGATTTACCAGGATGGAGGAGGTTGTTAAATCCAGCCCAGAACTTTTTTGGGTTAGTCTGATGTTTGTCCTGAAAGTGACAGAAATACTGTTTTTATCTCTAGTAATGTCAGATTTCGTGGAGTTTCTAAGCTGTTGAAATTTAATACGATCTAGGGGAGTTTTGGTAGCTCTCCATTTGTTCCAAGCCTGGTTGCGGAGTTTAATTTTTGCTTTGGTTTCTCTTGTTAGCCAGGGAGCTATGCGGTCCTTGGTTCTAATTAGTCGATTTGGAGCGTGGGAGTCGAGAATGTTTAGGAAAGTGTCATTGAAGTATGACACGCTCTCGGCTAGGATAAGAGTAGTTAGGGTTGACCAATTGCAGAATTTTAGTTCTGCTAGGAATAGCTCTAGGTTGAACTTTTTCCTGTTTCTGATAAGTTTATGTAGGGGTGGGTTGGAAGTACAAAGTTTGTGCTTTATAATGTAAGTGACAAGGTGGTCACTAAGGTCGTTGGCGAGGGTACCAGTGGTATAGTTGTTAGCAACTTTATTGGTGAGAATCCAGTCAATCTTACTCTCCTTTTGCTGTGTGTTACCAATTCTGGTAGGAGCTGTGATATTTTGGGAGAAGCCGTATAGATTGATTGGGTGGGGATTTGTCTTGGCGGAGCAGTGGGACCAGTCAATATTGAAGTCCCCTATTATAATGGTTTCTTGAGGGTAGTTGGCGGCTAACCAACTTAAAGTTTGCTCAAGGTTTTCAAGGTTCTTCCCTGGTGGGATATAGATTACTACAAGACTGATACATTTTTGGGAGTTTAGGCAAATCTTTAGTGTAATAAGTTCAATATTAGAGACCTGGGGGGGATGCAATGTGTTCCTAATGATGTTAAGTCTGTTCTTAAACATTACAGCTATTCCCCTGCCCTTTTTGGTTATTCGATCGTTCCTTAGGATATTATAGCCAGGTGGAAGAATTTCTTTGTCCTTTGTGGCGGGTTTGAGCCATGTTTCTGAGAAACACATGATGTCCGGGGAATGTGTGGCTATCATAGCATGTAAGCTATGTACTTTGTTGTTTATGCTTCTTAGGTTGAGATGAAAGATGAGGAGGGAGGTATTAGGAGTATGGGGTAGTGTTGAGGTGACAGGATCTAGATGAGTGGTGGGGCCTGGATTGGGGTGAATGTCTCCATGTTGAGTAATACATTGTTTTAGGTGATCTAAGAATCTTTGAAGTTTGTATAGTATTTTGAGGTTAGATTTATTATTGGGTGATCTAGGGTAGTGGAGGGTTAGTTGTATATGATTAAAGCCTAGAGTTTTTGCAGTGTGGGGAGAAGGAACTATAAGGTTAGGTGGAGGGTGTACGTATATGGTAGTGTGGGCCTTGGGGAATGGAATTCCTAATAGTGTTTGGTGTTCATAGCGTGATTAAAGGTAAGGGATGAGAAGAAGTAAAGTTAGTGAAGAGATGATGGAATACATGGTTTTTACCATGATAGTGAGTAAGTGGTAGTTTGTGGGGTGGGAGGATTAGGAGGGCTTGCTATGTTTAGGGGGGTGGCTGAGTGTGTGGGAGGAGGAGTTGTTAATCTGAGGACAGCCGTGAATGGAAGGGAGGGGGTGAGATGGGCTAGATATATCTATAAATTTAGAGGTAGTGGGGGCGGGTGGGATATGTGGGCAGGGCGAGGCGCGGAGTGAGCCCGAGCGAAGTGAGGGTGAAGCGGAGCGGGGAATACACCTGCCTGGAGGTTGCAGGGCCTTAGAATCAGTTGGATGCAAGTGTAGGCTTCAAAGGTAGAATAGGACCTTACTATTTCGAGACCCTGGAGTTTTGGCAGCGTAAGGTTAAATATACAGTAATTCAGAAAGGTACTGTTGGGTTTCCAGCCTACAGAACGCTAACCTAGCTAGGTATAATTAATATATGGGTATTGCTTTTACCCTAAGAGTCTTTTTTCAGTTCAAGCAGATGCAGAGTTTTGGATTGTGCATTCGCACCGTGGTAGGGTTTATTCAGAGCCGACGCCAGGAACCTAGGAGCCACGCAATGGTAGTTTAGTGGGGGGGGGGTTCCTAGAATAAGATAAAGGAGATAAACCACGTTTAGAAGGCATGTTAAATGCAATAGCTTGTGCTTAGACACTTCAGTTGTATATAGCAGGTTATAGTAGTATGAGGTATGTTGAGATAAGCAGTGGGGGAGAGGCGTAGAAAATACACTGTACCATGCATCAACAAACTTCACTTACATACTAGTAGACACAGTTAGTAAATAGCCAAGTACATTGTTGTTAACAGCCTTGCGCTGCTATAGAAAACATGTGCAAGTTAATACTTCTGGTGTGGTTAGATTGAGCTATAAACTCCAGTAAGAAACAGGTACAGATATAGTCTTGAGCGATGGCTACTCGGCGATTGCTAGACACTCGCTCTTACACAGAGAAAAACAATCTTTTAAACAGCAGGAACATTGAGACAAAACATTAATTTGAACAGCAGTAATAATCAACTTTGCCACGCTACAGATGAAATCTTTAAGTAAGGCTACCCTATATATAGATATGTAAAGAACCTCCACAGCAATACCTAGATTTGCTCTGAGCTACTGCACAATGGTGCCACCTATGTCGAGACAACAGATATTGCCAATATACTGGCTGACAGATTCAGTGTCAACTCCCCCCCAAAGGACCACTCACAATACCAGTAAATTAGCAGGCACCCAGTATTACTGCTGCACAGGTTACGACAGCACTGTCTAAGGCCAAGAATACAGCTTCTATGGGACATGAAAATATCCCCTGGCTGTGTTGTACATGAACTGCAGAGTGAACAGTCACCTCACCTGTGTGCCCTGTTCAATCACAGCCTCACCTCAGGCTTTGTCCCTATTGAATTGCGCACTGCTATAGTCATCCCTCTCCACAAAGGAGAAGCGACTACAGACCCTGGGAACTATCGCCCCATTAGCCTGACAAGTCTGATATGCAACGCTATGGAACACATCAGCATGGACCTAATAAGCAAGGATATAAGAAATCTCCAAACTCTGGATCCCACACAGTTTGGTTTTGTGAAGGGTAGATCATTCCTGCTCACCTTGGTTGACTTCTTTAAGTCAGTCACCAGAGGTGTGCATGAAGGCAAGGTGGTTCATACAGCCTACCTTGATCTGGCCAAGGCATTTGATACCATTCCCCACTCAGGAATCATAGAAAAACTCACTAAGCTAGGTATCAACCCCTATATCACTAGATGTGTTGCAAACTGGCTCACAGATATAACCCACAGTGTGAAAGCAGCTGATGCCAAGTCAGACAGCAGACCAGTCATGAGTGGAGTCCCACAAGGATCAGTCCTAGGTCCTCTACTGTTTGGTATCTACTTCTCAGAAGTCCAGTAAAACACGAAGGGACTGTGGCTGGCAACGTTTACAGATGATTGCAAGTTGGAAGCCATTATTAACTCCCCATGTGATGTTGACAGCCTACAGAAAGGCCTCACTGAGACCAACTACTGGAGTCAGAACCATGACCTTAAGCTCAATGCCAAAAAATGCGTCATCATCCCCTTTGGGAAAAACCCAGTTCCCATGAACTACCACATCAACGGTAGTCCACTGAACAAAGAAGGCATTATAAGAGATCTGGGAACACAGGTTTACAGCATCCTCTCTTTTGACCAAAACACTGCCACTGTGGTCAGAAAGTCCTGTGTGGCACATCTCATTACTAAAGGTTTTGCATCCAGGAAGAAAGAGGTCCTTGTCTCCCTCTACTCTTCCCTCATTAGGCCGATCATCAAGTACAGTGCCCTATTTGGCATGTACCTCACTAGACACCTGCAACAACTGGAGAGGCCACAAAACTACCTCACAAAGAGGATCCTAGGACTTAAAGACTTCTCCTATATGGACAGACTCAAAAAACTCCAACTATTCATTGTATTGCCTACTTAGGGGAGATCTCTGCTTGACTTATAAAGCCATGTCTGACCCAGCTCTGTTAGAAATGTTACATCTAAAGAAATCCCAATCCCTCTGCACCACGTGCTCCAGAGACCTCAACCTCATTACCACAATCAACAGAACATGCTGGAGGGACAGGTTCATAACCCAGAGACTTCCCATGCTATGGAATAGACTTCCCATACATGTCAAACAGAGCACCTCACTGGCCCTCTTCAAGAGAAATCTTGATGAGTGGATGGGAAAAAGAAAATTCACCCTGAGGAATCACTCCAGTGGCTCTACTCGACAGAGGCACTGGGAACTAAAGTCGGGTGGCACAATGCCAGGGTAATCCTATGGGCTAGGCCTGTAAAGGCTCCAGGGCCATTAACCTAGTACACACCTATGAACCTATGAACTATAAAGTTTATTAAATGACTATGATATATTGTCAGGTACCACATTTCCAGAATTCTAGGAAAACTGAAATACATTCATAAGAGGAGGTCCATCTCAGAGATGTGCCAGACGTAACCAGTTACAAAGAAATACTGTTAATGCATAGAATGTTCAAAATGCTTTTTAGCAAACATTAACCCTGGCATGTTCTTCTTTTTCCACTTCCTTCTCTTTTTATTCATACTTCCATGCTTTGGTTTATTTTTATTTGATTTACTTAGAATCACTAGTAAACAGGCTTAAATTTAAATTAATAAACTGCCCAAAATGTTCTTAGCCTGCTGTAATATTTTGTCTCATCTTTTGCCTTACATTTTAACCTGATCCTCTGTATGTATAATTTAACTTGGTATTGCACTGCAAACAGCTTCTTCCTCATAGCTAAATAGCAATAATAGTGACATAAATAATGTACTTTATTGAGCATATCCTTATTCTCAGTCATAAACACTGGATGTTGTTTCAGTGGTTATGTAATTCCACTTGATGATTTTTAAGGTTTTATTAAATAAGTCCATTTGGCAATCCATAACATTATTTATCATTGTGGTCTTGTTTATAATTTCTTGTAACCCGCTTTTCTTTCTCAGCGCACTTGCCATTTATTTATTTAACATCTGTTTACTAGAAAAGTCTGACTTGGAACCGAATCAATTTTCAGCAGAGGCCCTGGGAGACACACTCCAGATGTATGTCTTCAGAATGTGGGAGGAAACCAGAGAACCCAGATGAAACCCACATGAATGCAGGGAGGACATACTGACTCTGCATAGAAGGCACCCAAGCCGAGAATCAGACTAGAGAACCTCTTGCTGTGAAGTGACAATGCAAACACTGCACCACTTTAACGTCCAGTATTTCCCAAAATGCTTCTACAGCATGCCTGTCATTACATCATATACTCTTTTAACAATTTTACCATTAATCCTCAAGACAGATTCTTGTAGCAAATCTCACTCTTAGTTAGATCTTCAACTTCTGGACCAGTCTCACTCCCTGTCCCAGTTTTCCACCCTAAGCCTCCACAGTGTTTCACTGGTGCCTTGATTTTGTGCCTAAAGCACTTTCTAGTACATCTCATACTTTGAAATTCTCCTCATGTTCACACATTTGTCAGCTAATTTACATAAGTTTTTGGTCAAGTGTGACATCAGAGTATCTTTTTTTGCCATATCTATATGTTGATGCAGTTTAGCTCAGCTGATTAAGACTGTAACCTGTTAGCAAGCCAAATCCTGCAGACCTGGATTTTACACCATCTGTCTCAATTTGTCTGCTGTGTTAATCCAAGCAGGACAGTTAACCAGGCAGTGTTTCTCTGACACTGTGAGTGGTTAACCCAACTCTGTGTTCCTCTTCTTAAGTGCCCCATGTGGGAAGCAATACTAATATGAACTCACAGGTCCCAACCCCCTTCTTTCCTATCAAGTGACAGTGGAAAGCAAGGGAGCCACACGAGAGGACTCAAGCAACCAAGTAACCCTTTGTTAGCTGAGGCAGGCTAATAATCTTGAATTTATAACATATTTGTCATAACCTGTACTGGTTATGGTGTAAATAAAAATGACATGTAATGTCTTATCCCAAAAGTAATGAGATCAAATGTTATGTCCCAAAAGTGCAACTAGCTGAATAAGCAATTAACAAAATGGAATAGAAAAACAGATTCCCTGAAAATGCACATTTCTCATTCTTAGTTAATGAAAGTAGTCTGTAACAGAACTGCATAGATTATTCAAACTTAAAAAGCTGTAAAAGAAGCGTATGTGTTTTGAAGTCATCTCTAATGTTTTATCTCTAAATTTGAATGCAGCACTGAATTTAGAATAATTATATTAGAGAGGTCGTAAGTGTTAGTGATAAGCATAATTATGTTTCAAGAGGCCACTGTTTTCATATGGTAATCCCATGATGCTTTCTTTTTCAGAGTTGTACATTTTCTATGCTGATTTGTCATTTCATTCATCTGTGCATTTGCACAGTTCACTATACTGTTAACCTGATTCCTTCACTGTGCAAATTAAAAACAATGTCTGCTATATTCTGGACATTGTATATCCTATAAAAAAAGACACGGAAATGTATCAACCATGAATTTTCAGTTTTGCTTCTTATTATCCTCATTGCATTTATTAATATTACAAGGAGAAAATACTCATGTAAAAGTACAACAGCATGAAATGCAAATTTACAAAATGCAAGCTCAGTTTAATCAATATATAAATGGTTTATTCTTGATTACTGTTTAAAGACAGAAGTTACGTGCTTCAGCTTTTATAAGCAGTTAAGTTTTTTTGTTACAGTTAGCATATTAGTCTATTTGCTTGTTTCACTGAGATGAATATGATAATATTTTATGCTGCCTAAGAAAATGATCCCTGGTATTCATTAATAATCGTGTAGGCTTTGTGTGACGCCTACACAATTACAGTACATTAGTGCAAAGAGCAGCAGCGGTCATTGAATATGCATGCTGTTCATCATGCTTGCACTCTTCCAAGCACCATTTTGTGGCCAGCAGCAGTGTTAGCATCTATGAAATCATGCTGGGAAGTACAAGCACAAAATGTAAACACAACTCCTTGCCTATAGCCAAACATATTATACGAGCAGTCATGGACAGCTTATATATATGAAGCAAAGCATGTCGATTATAAGAAGTTAGAAGCAGGGCATGCAAACCTGGGAGAATGGACATACAATTCAGTGTCAATAGTGCAGAGATAAGAATGGTGGAAGGATAAACAGAAAAAACTTCTCAGCTGATGCATTCAAATGTGACGATGTGACAAAGAAACATTTTCAACAGAAAGATTTATATATCAATGGTAATAACAAATAATCCTCTTTCCAATTGTTTACGCATGTGCATAACTAAAACAAGTTAAGCTAACAATGGATGTGAGAGGACCACAATGCAACATTATAAGAAAGGGGAATAAATGTCATATTAATGTTCATAACATGCTGAGTGGAGATAACAGCAAGGACAATGTTCATTAGTAGCTATTCGCATACAATGCAGTTATTCAATATGGCATGTGTAAAAGGGAATATATGTGTGATAACTGACTGCAGTGCTGTATCCTGCACTTCATCCTGTATAAACAAGGCAGCATAAGCATACACCTGCTGTGTCATGCACAGCAGAAAGAGCCATGTTTTACCATTTGTTGTCATTGGACAACCATAGATTGGAGGGCATATCACCTTAACATATTTATCAGACAAGCACATGTTTTATATTCATGTGCATCATCAACACCAGTATGACAGCACTCAAAATGCACAAATGACAAATGACAACACAGATCTGATGACAGTGCAGTAGATCAAGGTCTCTATTTTGAAATGGAGCACATCTATTACATGATTATACTGGGTATGCTCACAACACATTACAGCAAACACTGCCATAACAGCATGTAAACAACACAAACACACAAAAAAGTGTCTGAACACAAGCCCAATCACACTTTATAATGATCTGGCATCATGATATACAGAAAGGCATGTTATGTAAGTTTTCATGTCCAATAAAGCTGTTCAGTTTGAAGAAAACAATTACAGTGATACATAAATACAGTGTAGTCGTATTTCAAAATTAAGTAATGCAAGTGAACAATGACATACTCAACATCTGCATCTTGCTAGACTTGAGCACATACCAGGACTGATACTGGAAAGATCTGTACCAAGCTGTGATGCCACAGAAAGAGGCATACAGTGTGTCAGGACAAACACACTTAAAGGGCTTACGGTATTTCCCCATTGTAGTAGGTATGGATCACCTACCATGGAATTTGATGCTTTAAAAATGTTGCCCTCTGACTGTGCCATTAATACTTCCTGTGCCTAAACCACTTCTGTCTGACACAAGTATGTGACAGACAGAAGTTACCAGAATCAAAGCCCTATCTATCATACTGCACACTGTAAAGAGTTGTGCATTAACTGTGTCTGCCATATGATATAGCAATGGATCTTGTCACAAATAAATGAAGTTAATGTATGAAATAATAAAGGACACATGAGGATAATTTGTACAATATGACTCTGTCAGAATGATGACAAGGAGGTAACTATGTTAATGTTCACACAGTATGAATCTTTCGCATCCGAGAAAGCTGTTCCTATGATTTTGTACAACATCCTTGTCCCAGAATTGGTGTGGGGAGTGCCTTCTGTGTGGAGTCTGCATGTCCTCCCCGCGGTTGGGTGGGCGTTCAAAAGACATGCGTAAATGAGTGTGCCTTCGTTGAAGGTTGAACATTGAGCTGGCACCTTGGCATTCGTGAAAATCTACTGCCAATCATTAGCGGACTGGAGTTCCGCTGTGGCGACCCCTAACCGGGAAAAGCCGAAAGGCAACAACAACATTGTCCCAGAATTGAAACACACTGTGTTTATATGTAAATATGTGTAAATATGCTAAACAAGTCATTACTGAACGCATGTGCTGCAGGAGCATGTGATGCAGAAGCACTCACAACATGACATTCGCAGAACAACTGTTTCACTAGCAGGATATTAAAAAATAATTTTATATTTATTTCTCCAAAGTACAAATTGAAAATAGCAACTTTGTGCAGTGTTGTTTTGTGTAATGTCAGTCCATTCATAGAATGTTGCTCTTTGCTTGAATTGAACAGTGAGCTGTGTAAGTCTACACACTACCAACATGTGTATGACTCACATGCGACACAGTGTTAAGTCATTACATCATGTGATTGTGTTGCAATTTGTATGAGATAAAAGGGCCAGAGGAAGTTTCTCCCACTGTAATTGAACACATAGTAAGACTTGTAATTCATGCATAATAGCATTAGGACAGACAATACTTACAGTCATTTTGATTTTTTACACCTGACTATGTGACGACAGAACGACATGGTATTAGGAAAAATGAATGTGCCACAGTAGAAGTGGTGCTGCAGTAGTGAAATATTTGGGTCTTTAAAGCCGTGACATCATGTGATTGCTGAAAGAGATATGTGTGCATGCAATTTCTTTAAAAGACTGTTGCTATATGTGTCTTTGAAACACAATATTGAATGCTCCTAGGTATACCCACGCACACATGATGCATAATGCATTCATTACTGTGATGTGGGAATGACAATCATGCACAATGTGTGGATAATCACAGGTTTGAGCACTTGCCTTACTAAGGTATCAACATACAGAACATTGCCTCTTGTCCTCACGCAAAGGAATAGACTTTGTGTATCTCACAGTAAGCCAAATGTCATTCCATAGCATCATCATTATGCAATAAACCATTTCTTTGTGGAAAATGAGCATACATTGTTGTAATAGGCATCCCTGGCCATACATGTACACTCCTACCTGCACATTTACAGACATACTGTTACAAGTGAGTTTAACAAGTTGGATTTGACCAGACTTCCTAACTTACAAGGTAACAACACTGCCTGAATCACACACACCACAAAATATGCAATTTTACAATTGTGACAGTGCACATTTGAGTGGATAATATCACCATTCTTTCATACACTGATGTTCTTATAAAAAAGCATAAAGATGATTGAATTATAGAGTAACTCTACACAGCTACACATACAATATGCATTAGAAACTTTTTCTACATAGCATGTCAGAATAAACATACATGCACAAAAATGAATCATTGCCGGATTTAAACCTCCTTCCTCTGTGCTTACCCAGTCTAAATGGCATAGTATTAACAACCAGTGCAACAGGATAACTCATATGACCAGTGTGATGTAGTTATGTATTACTTCTCCTCTTTACTCTCAAGACAACTGTATGTTATACATTTTACTCTTAAGCTTGTTCAACAGAAACTTAGCACGTCTAATCATAGCTAAACACAGCAGTACAAAAGGTAGCAGAGTAATGTGGCTCAAGGCCCAAACTCACAAGATTTTGCCATAAGCTGTACACTTCCATTTATTCTCAGTTGCAAGTGTTACTCAGCGCCGGACATTGTGCAAATGCAGAGAAGAAAGACTAATGACACAGGAGAGAGAATATACATATACATGTGAGAGGGAGGCAGGGCCCATGTAGCTTCTGACAGAAACAGGACAATATTGGCTGATATCAATTTGTAGGCAACAGCTACACATGAAATAGTGTACCAAAAACTATCAGTAATAATCAGCTGATGCCTGGATTAGAACTCTTGTTAAGTATGAAAAAATCTGTTTATAGATCTGAACATTACCTCATCCCATCACAAAGGAATTCATATTTCACACACTTTAAATAATATAACTGAAGGACAGGGACGACTTACTGAAAGCAGAAGGGGTAAACAGAGAGAGAGAGATGGTGAGAGAAATAGGTGCAGTATTTTTATCTGGGACATGTAAGACCACCTGTATGGTGTGTTATGCTTACTTATTTCCTCATTATTAATCTGTTTTGCTCTGTACAATAAGGTGCTTGGTATAGGGAGCAAGAAGGGATAGGAAAGTACAACAAACATTAAGACATAAGCAGGAAATAGGTGGCTTACTAAGTCTCTCTGTTGGAGAGAGAATGATTTTGCAAATGCTTTCTTGCTACACTATTCAGTTGGTATGTTAATGAAATGTTTTAAATGGCAATACAGATGTTTTCAGTTAGCCATGATAGGAATATCAAATGTCATGAAATAATAATTTGATCTACAGCTGTAATTGACCCATGACACTATGTAAAAACATCATTCTAAAGACAAAATTATCTCAACACACCACACACGAACTTCTAGTTCATTATATCCAGCAACATAAAAAATGTCACAGTGATTGTTTCACATTGGTGCCCTTAGTCTGCCTTTATTCTGCATTCCCATAGTGTAGCTATGAAAGTAACCAGACTTCTGTGGCTTAAATTAAAATCTTCAGCTATTCCCATAGGATATTAAATAGCATTCACCATTACTCAGCATTGCTGTGCAATACCAGTTTCCATGTAAATGCTGAGTGGAAAAATGAAGGCTTTCTGATATGCCATTTCTGGCTATGAGTGTTGTATGTGATTCCACTTTTTGACCAGATTAAACATGAAAAAAGGGGTTGATAGGACATTGGTAAAAATAGGGGTGGCAAGCAGAGCATAGAACAGATGGGAAATAATACAGGTGCAGGAGGGTGGTGAGAAAGCACCATAGCTATCTACTTCTTCAGACCATAAATGCAGTATTGTACATACAATGTCATGACTTTGGAGAGTGCCCATAATTTGGATGGGTGATAGAAACATAATAATGTTGTCTAGCCAGTTGGACCAAATCAAGTAGTGTGTCAAGATGACACATCGGTTAAGTGGAGAGCTATGCATGAGGCGTATTTATTTCTTGAGACAAGTGCCCATTTCTTTCTTTTTTTTTTTTTTGAAGAGACAGGAATGATGGGGATGATGCTTAGGAATGAGATGTTCAGGTAGGTAGGTAAGGGTAGGTTAGTTAGTAGGTGCAGACATACAGGACATACAAGACAGACATGGCATCATTTTGACAATACAGAGTAGGGCATTTTCAACCCTGCTGATTCAGTCACATGGACTACATGAAAAGAGACACGGAACAGCTCTCCAATCTTGTAGCCCAGACAGGTATGACCCTAGCCCTGAGTAGCATTCTGCCACCGCCCCCAATGATACCACAGTACAAGGACAAAATGATTGACTTCAACAATTGGCTAAGCTTCTGGTGTCATTCTAAGGGGATCCAGTATCTGTTTGCTTGGGATTACATGGTCGACAGACCACAATGCTTTGCCACAGATGGCCTGCACCTGTCACCCCTGGGGTTCTGGATACTGGCTAAGGCTCTTGCTGCCCCTATAGTGCCTTTTGTAGGCAAGGTTCAAATAAATTCACCACCGTAACAGGATCAGGCAAGCAAAAACTGAGGGTAATGCTACTCAAAGCTAGAAGTCTAAATCTCAAAATGGACTCACTCGAGGCACTCCTTAAAATGGAGAACATCAATATCTGTGCAGTGACTGAGACCTGGTTCAAGGCTCCGGAGAGCACCCCTGCACTACCAGGCTATAACACATACCACACTTTTCGGCCATGTAACCTGGACCGAAACACCAAAGGTGGAGGTGTGTCCATATTCATTAAGGATATCCACACCTCCAGGCTAGTTGCTCAGCATAATGCATCTGAGGTTATCCAAGTGCAACTAACTCTGGGCAAAACTGCAACCAAAATTGTAGCTTGCTACAGATTCCTCACCATGCCCCAGGATTCCCACTCCTCTTTTCTTGATGTACTGGAAAATATTAGGGTTCAACCATACACCCTAACAATGGGTGACTTCAACTACCCCACCATTAACTGGGAAAACTACTCGTGTACCAACTCCTTAGCTCAACGCTTTCTGGAATTCATAAACTCCACTGCCCTGGATCAACTTATCCACACCCCCACCAGGGGCAACAATATCCTAAACCTAGTCATTACCAACATGAGTGACTGGTGTTCCACACCTGAAGTCAACTCCTTGTTGGTCTGATCCGACCATAAGGTAATCATCCTTGATATCCACATCCCACCCCAACCCCCCATTAAGGAAACCATGGTAAAAAATTTCTCCAAAGCCAGCTTCATGCTTCTTTAGACAGAAGTGGTGAACTTCATGACACCCATGCAGATGGACAATACAGTTACAACTGCTGAATCCTACACAAATGCACTCTATAAGCACTTACACGAGTGCATGGATCGTGCTAACCCAAACAGAACCAATATGCTATCCTCCAATAAAAGGAAGCCAATTTGGTGGTCCCCTGCCATAAACAAACTGTAAAACAGAAGGAAGAAACTGTTCCAAAAGAGAGTAAAATCTGATAAGTGTCAAGAATATCGATGGCAACACCCAGATCCACTCTGAGTTACAGCACAAAGGCACGTAAATTACAGAACCAACTGATATTGCCAACATCCTGGCAGACAGGTTCAGTGCTAACTTTACCCCCTCACTCCCTAAAGGGCCTATATCTATACAGGAAGAATGCAGAGTCCCTGTAATCACAACTACGCAGGTAAAAGCTGCACTCTCAAAGCCAAAAACACAGCATCCATGGGACCGGACAACATCCCAGGCTGCATTTTACACGAACTTCAGAATGAATTGGATACCCACTTAAGCACCATGCTCAGTAATAGCCTCACATCAGGCTTTGTGCCCAATGAATGGCGCACAGCAACAGTTATCCCACTCCACAAAGGGGGAGCCACCACTGATCCCGGGAACTATCAAACTATTAGCCTGATGAGCCTGGTCTGCAAGACCTTGGAACATATGTCATGGAACTCATAAACAAAGATATTGGTAACCTCCAAACTCTGGATCCCACCCAGTTCGGGTTTGTGAAAGGCAGATCATGCCTCCTGAACCTGATTGACTTCTTTGAGGCAGTCACCAAAGCCGTAGATGAGGGTAAGGTGGTTCATACAGCCTATCTTGACCTCGCCGAGGCTTTTGACACCATCCCCCATTCTGGAATTATAGCTAAACTTACTAAACTGGGTATAAATCCCTACATGACAAGCTGGGTTGCCAACTGGCTCACTGACAGAACTCACACTGTAAAAATTGCAGACACCAAATCTGACCTCAAAGCAGTGACAAGTGGAGTACCACAGGGCTCTGTCCTGGGACCACTCCTGTTTGGTACCTATTTCTCTGAAGTACAGGCTAACACTGAAGGCCTCTGGCTAATGAAGTTCGCAGATGTCTGAAAACTAGGAGCCATAGTCAAGTCCCCAAATGATGTGGACATCCTACAGAAGGGCCTCGCTGAGACAGATGCCTGGTGTCAGAGCCAAGGCCTCAAGCTCAATGCCAAAAAGTGCAGTGTCATCCCCTTTGGTAAAAACTCTGTATCCATGAACTACCACATAAGCAGCAATCTACTTAACACTGAATGTGTGATAAGAGACCTTGGGACCAAGGTGGACAGTAGTCTCTACTTTGACAGTCACATCGCCACAGTAGTCAGGAAGTCCTTCTATATGCCACACCTCATCAAAAAAGGGTTCTCATTCAAGAAAAAAGAGGTAATTGTTCCCCTCTACTCAACACTCATTACACCCATTATAGAGTACAATGCCCTTTTTGGAACGTACCTCACAAGACATCTGCAGCAGCTGAAAAGGCCACAGAAGTACCTCACAAAGAGGATTACTGGCCTCAAACAAATGCCCTACACTGACTGCCTCAAAAAACTCCAGATTTACACCATAGCATATTGCCTACTCCGAAGTGATCTCTGCCTGACATATAAAGCTATGTCAAACCCAGAGCTGTTGGACATGCTACACCTAAATAAATCCCAATCCTTCTGAGCTACATGCTCTAGGGACCTAAACCTTGTCACCACAATAAACAGGACATGCTGGAGGGAAAAATTCCTGTACCAGTGACTTTCCATACTCTGGAACAGGCTACCCATCTATGTCAAGCAAAGTTCTTCATTAGCACTCTTCAAGAAAAATCTTGATGAGTGGATGGGAAATAGGAAATACACCCCGGGGATCATTTCTGTGTCTCTGCTCAACTGTGGCACAGGAAAATAACTTTCTTGGGGGGCATAAGCAAGGTGTTGGCTAGGCTTACATAGGCCCTTGGGACGATAGCCTAGTACCTACCTATGAACCTATGAATGACAAAGAAAGGTTAAAGGTGGCCAGGTTAAATCTGAAAAAAAGGCATCAAAGAGGCAAAGGAGTATGGAAAGAAAATTCAGATCTTCTTCCAAGACATGAGGGACATGAGAAGCCTATGGCAGGGGATATAGCAGCTCACAGACTATAAGTCCAAATCACCCCAATGTGATGACAGCTTGTAATTCCTAAATTAACTGAATTCCTTCTTTGGCAGATTTGAGGAGAAGAACACCACCACACCTTCTAAAACAAACACTGACAAAGAGGAGACAGTGCTCACTTTAAACTCCGAGGAGGTGAGACTTCAGCTTAAGAAGGTGAATACTACGAAGGCTGCTGGAGGAGACAACATACCTGGGAAGGTGTTGAAGGGGTGTGCTGATCAGTTATGTCTGATACTGACAGACATCTTCAACTCATCCCTTGCTATGGGTCTCCTTTTGGGGGGGAATGAACATAACTACAGGGATGAGGTGAACACTTTGATTGCCTAGTGTGACAGGAACAATCTGGACCTGAATGTGAATAAGACCAAAGAAATGATTATGGGCTTCAGGGGAAAGGCAACAATTCATCAACTACTCACTATCAAAGGAGAGGGAGTAGAGAACATCAAAACAACCAAGTTCCTGGTTCTTCACCTCTCTGATGACCTCTCCTGGGCTGCTAACTGCAACCATATAGTCAAGAAGGCTTAACAGAGGCTTCACCTCCTGAGAAAGCTGAAAAAATACAGGCTCCCACTGTCTGCTCTTAAGACTTTTTACAGGGGAGCTATCGAGAGCATCCTCACTGGCAACTTCACAGCATGGTTCTGCAACAGCAGTTGCTGAGAAAAAGAAACTAAAGATGGTGGTAAGAGTGCCTGAGAAAATCTTGGGCGCAAACCTCTCTTCTATTCTGGAGGTTTATTTTTTACAAGAGCAAGAAAGAGAACATATACAATACTTGCTGATTTGACCCATCTGGCCTACAACTGATCATCACAACTTGCGTCTGGAAGGAGGTACAGCATCTTCCGCTGTAGGACTACTAGATTCAGGAACAGTTTGTATCCTACAGCTGTTAGACTTATTAATATGAACAAGAACCATAATACCTGATAAACGGAAGCCTCTTTTTTTCATTTAAAGCAATTACCGTTAGCATTACTATTATGCAGTATGATGGCTATACTGAGTAACATCTAAGGTTAACAAGTGCAATATGGTAACTAAACAGCTGCTATTCACTAGTCTCTATTTATTCTCTATCATAACAGTGTAGGGGTTGGATGGTGGGTATTTATTATTTACCATTGGATAATGGGTATTGAATGAGTTTATATAATGTGAACTACCTCTTGTTTGTTATACTTATTTTCTTTCTTATGTTATACTTTGATACCACTGTATCTGTGTTATTTGCACTGCATTTCTCATGTGAGCTGACATTTGTAATTTCGTTTACGCTGTACTTGTGTGGTCCTAAATGACAAAAAAGTTTCTTTGAATCTTTGAATCTTGAAACGTGGTGGGTTAGGTTACAGACATAATTCACAAGATATATTGTCATAAACACATACTTATGTGATAAGTCATAAGAACTGTAACAAAAATAGTGTACATCAGACCTATGCATGTGCATTGTACAGTAAATATCATCACTGTCATGTTTAAAATAATTTACAAACATTATACTTGGCTTGTATAGCACGATAATTCATTTCTTACAATAAACATAGTTATGAAACTTGTGCATTTACTGTGACATTCCAACTCAAAACGTTGTGACAAATGACTTCTACCCCCTCTGTAACAGTATCTGTCAGCTACATTTGAACCTTGCATCAGCTGTCATTACTTCACATACACCTTTACCAAAGAGATAGTTACCTGACAGGTGGAATTTTCTCCCTCAGTATTATCCAGTGTGTCAATGGCTGTGCATCAGTGCCAGGCTTGTTTGTGTTACAGAAAGCATCTTTTTTTCTTAGGAAATGAACAATGTTTGTAAGCTGACAAGCAGACCACAATTGCAAAAGGCATTAAAAAAACATAGGAAAACATTAAATGAAAATTACATCAGTCAAATGGTATACTTATCAAGGACCAGAGCAAGAAATGCATTACAGAGACACATTCATCCCTCTCACGTGTCCTTGCCACATCAGAACTTTAATTTCTGGCACACATTATCAGGACAATAGGTAATGACAAATAATGGTAAAGGGGATAGAAAACAGCTTACATGTCATTAGCAATACTGAGAAAAGTTGATTTTCAAACAGATATAAAATGCATGTAAATATGTATTCAGACCCCCACTTTAAAATTATCACTTAATTGGATTCACATCCTGCATCACCTGTCTTTTTTCTTTAAACTCACAGCACTTATGCCTTGTACCACAGCAATCAATAAATATATAGTCATTTCATCTATATTTTTTATTTCTGATTAAATTTTAAATATTATGTACATATTTAATAGTTGTCGGAATCAAATTATAATCTAATGATATATATTTAATGAGTTTAATTATTTTTCTTTTGTCCCTAGCTAGACGCCAGCAGAGGCAGTCGACTCCTTAGTCGGTATTACTGAATTGGGTGCTTCTGGATTCCAAACTTCTTTCATGCCACCTTTCCATGCAGTTTCATCCATGGCAATGTTTCTGGCCTCCTGTAGATCAATTTCTCAGGTCCTCTTTAACCTGTTTAGCCCGTGCCTTCTTTGGTGCAGATTTAAAAGGTTAATTAAACTGCACTATCTTCTCTTTACAACAAAATAAGAGGGAATGCAGTATCCACAGTATAAACAGCCAAGAATTTATTGAAACACTCACAACGATAGACAGTAAATCCACATAATTCACGGTTTAGCGCTTTCACCTAGCTAGTAGGCTCAGAAGCCTAAAAATAATCCCCTTAGATGATGCTGTAGATGAATTCAGTACACCTTTCTTAACTATCCTAAATAGCCTTGCACCTCCTAGAAGGAAGAAACTGAAAACAAGTAATGCAATGAGGCTATCCAAAAAGAGTAGAATGATATGCAGGATACAGAAAAAGCATGGAAAGCATGTCAAAAAAATAAAACATGTAAACTTCAGAATGCTTTGCAATTGTGCTAAAAAGCAAATAAATGACGACAAAAAACTATACTATAGTAACACTCATAATAATAATAAATATGCAACCCTAAAATATTTTGGACAGCCATTAAAGAAATATTACATCCTAGCCAAAAATGTAACCCTAACCCGTCTCTCAATAAGTCACCACTTGAAACCACAATACAATTCAACTCTTATTTGATATTCAGTGTAGCAGTTCTTACCAAGAAATCCTCAACATCTAATTCTAGCCCTACCTAACAGCCAGGTTTCACCACATCCACTTTCAGCTTCAAACGTGTGCCCACATACTGTATAAAACTACTAAACATACTCAAACCATGCTCTAATTCAGCTGATGACTTTCAGATTGAGTACTTTAAATAGCAGCTGATAGCATTGCCTATACATTCTCAATTCTTATAAATAGGTCAATCCAGAAATCCCTTATTTCCTCTCTCTGGAAAAAGTCACACATTGTCCCTCTGCACAAAGGAAAAAAATCAACAGACATTACTAACTTTAGACCTATAGCAATCGTATCCCCCTCTCCAAAATACTGAAAACTATATTCAAAGCAATTGCTAAAGTATCTCCTTCAGGAAAAACTGTTATCCTCCATACAACATGGCTTCCATCCTTCCCATAGTACTGATGCTGTATGTCTAACCTATACAGATACTGTTAATAAAGGTAGAGGTAATGGCAAACTAGTCTGCTTCTTATTTCTACAGCTGTCTAAGATGTTCAACACAGTTTGTCACAAAAAATGTCTACTTCAAATGTCCTTAATAGACCTCTCTCAGCCCACCCTTCTATGGTTTAAAAGCTAACTGTCCAATAGGTATCAGTCAATAAAATGTCACTCCATGCTCTCTCCTTACCTCCTAGTCTCCACTGGTATACCACAAGGCTCTGTCCTTGGTCCCCTCCTCTTTAACATTCTCACCAACAACCTCCATGCATCCACACAACAGGCCTCCCTAATAAAAAACACAGATGACTGATTACTCTGTCAACATGGCATGCCTCAAAAAAAAAATTAGTCAAAAAGTTTTAACAGCCACTGAGACAAATCTTTGTAACTCACAACTAATGCTAAACCCTAAAAAAAATGTACTTTTCCCCAAAATCCCTCTCTCATGAAAATACAAAATTTAAATTCCTCTCTCTTAGTAATACTGCAGTTGAAGTCACTTTTCAAAGTAAACTATTAGATATGATAGCTAATAACCTTAAATTTGATGTGCTATACAAAACTACATAAGAAAAATACATGAAAACTAGGAATGCTTTACAGAAACAAGAGCTTTCTCAACAACACAACTAAAATGCACTTGCCCCTACTTATCTCCTTTTAATACTTCTTTATGGTGCTCCCATCCTTACTAACCTTCAGGCATCAGAAAAATCAAAACTTGAACAAGGCTATAATAAAGTTATTTAATTGCAGCAAATACCCCTTTCAGAACCGACAACTGTAAAGCACTAAAAAGCCTAAATTGATTAGAATTACCCTATCACCTAATACATACCCAGATTCTTGCCACCTATAAAATTATACAGCATCCATATGCTTGTCCAGCACTAAATAATTGTTTACACAGCTATGTTCCCAGTCTGTCATTAAGTTTCAGTGAGCAAAAACTCCTGTCTGTCCACAAATCTATCAAATCTGCTGAGCACAGTCTATACACATACCATGTTGATAAGGCCTGAAACTCCTTACCTGTATCCATCAGGTCAATACCCTCCCTGCCCTCCTTCTAAACTGCTCTTAAATAATGTCATTGTATAATGGTGCCATGGTGTTCTTTTGCATTGTTTCCATATCTTGTGGCATCCTGCGGCTATGTTGATGTCTCGCACATGTGTATGGGACTTACATTCCCATGCTTACACAGTACATCGGTGCTTTGGAAAGCAAGTGATCGAGATGGGAAGATCTTCATTGCTTATTTTTTTTTTGTTATAAAAAGAAACAAAAGAAACTGCAAAATTCAAACAGTTTAGAGGTATGAGCAAGGACAAAAAATTCAAGTAAAATCAAGTATGTTTCTTTAATTTTGTATAATGTAACTGATTTTCCTTGTATTTTCTCTATCATCAGTACATACCTCTTGACATCTTAGCTCAAGAAAACTGCAAAGCCTTAGCATATATTAATAGAAGAAAGTCCAGGCAACCAGACTTTTTTCTACTGGTATATGTTGGATTTACAACCAACATACTGGTTTGGCTGACCAATCAGTGTGCACATTTCTGAATGTTAATGACCTGTCATTGTATAATAGCTATTTGTTTCTGTCTGTAAGCAATTATTTACTGTCTTTCAATAAAATACCATGTAATTCATTTTATATTTTGCTGCCTTCTTGGGTTATTCCATGTGGCATGATTAATACTGTTCTCTTTTCACGCAGCTGTCTGAAATTCCATAGCACATGGGTTCGTTTTTTAAGGCTGTAATAAAAGTAGATTTAATACAAATGCAAAAATGTATCTTTTTGTGTGGAAAACACCTCTTTGGGACTGGAAATATACTTGCAGTGATCAAAAAAGAAACCCTAATCAGATTGATGTTAAGTCTATGTGGTATTCAGAATTGTTGTTTTATCGTGTAAAAAATATAGTTTTCAGTGGAGTATACATTTTTTTAGTTATTATTTTAGGATCAATGGTAAGAATTCTTTACATTTCCTTCCATAATAAAATGCATTTATGAAGAAACACGCTCAGGGTAGCATTTTCCTTGTACTATGAATTCAATGAAATCTAATAGCAAAAGGAGTCTTGGTTAGCACTTTGAAATCAAGAATTTCTTTTCTGTACCATTACAGGAAAAGACAAAATAATTCTGGTTCTACCATAGCAATAATAGCTCATCAAACACCTTGCAGTTTAAGACTTCTGAACAGTTAATTAGTTTAATTTTGAAGCAGCACATTTGATTCCTATAGTTTCTTCTTACATTTTGTATGACTTGAAGCACATTATTTAAACATAGTGTGCTCTCTGTGCCCCCTACCTCCTTTAAGACACTTTAGTCTACTCAGCTTTCCTGGTTATCTGATAAATAAAACACTGAATTTGCAGGTGAAGTTTTAAGTAAAAGTCATAGTGAAGATATACTAGTGCACCTACTGAAATTTGAATGAGAAGCTGTTGAATGTTTAATGAGAGCCGCACAAAATAAAACTAAAAAAGTTTCATTTCATTTGATTTTCATGGCAATATGTTTCTGGTGTTATTCTCTCTGGAGGGTCTACACCAACTAGGAACTGTAAATAAATGTTGTCTAGACAGCGGCCTTCCTTAGGCTACTATCAGTAACATTTCATTTTCTTCAGCAGGTTTGCCCCCTGGTGTTTTAAGGAATTATAGAGGAAAGACGAGATATAAATAGGGAAAATAATCAGGAAGCACCTGCAACAGAAAAATGTTGTTAATGTCAAAGCCTTAAAGAGTCATTTCTGGACAATATGAACATTTCCCTATTTAACTGTTTTATGGATATTAAAATATTTTAACCCAGATACAATCTTTTTACATGAGACTTTTAATGTCTTTACTATGTTTGTCAACCTCACCTCAAAACTACTTATCAAAATATTTTCTAAATTTTAGTATTATAGTTATTAATGTAATACTAAGGTTTGATGTGAAAAGTGAGCTAAAAACTTCTTTGGGTAATAATAATAAGCATTGCAGAAAATTAATAAACATATTCCGAGTAATGGTTAAGTCTGTGTGATTAGTATGTATCCATATAACAAGATTCTAACTCATGTACAAAAAGGAATAATTGTTACCCAGGAATATGAGTACACTCTCTATTTACATATGGGTCTGGATTCAATAAAGCCTTCAAGGATGCGTACACAGTAGTGTACCATTTTGTATTCAGTATGCGGCTCAACACACTATGGGAGCTGCGCAAACATGGTAAACTTTGTGGTGTGCTAATTACAGCATAATCAGCTGAACTGTATACTCATCAACCAATCTATGATGGAGAAGCTATTTAAAAAGCTATAAAGCAACCATGTTCATAGGTTCATAGGTTGGTACTAGGCTATCAGCCCTAGGGTCTATACAAGCCTAGCCATAACAATTCCCTGGCTATTTTTTTCCACATTATTTACTTCCCTGGATCCCTGTCTAGCAGGGCGACTGACATGATCCCTGGGGTGAATTTCCTTTCTCCCATCCAACTGTCAAGGTTCCTTTTGAAGAGGGCCAAAGAGGCACTCTGCTTGACATGTATGGGCAGTCTATTCCAGAGTCTTTGGGTCAGGAACCTATCCCTCGTGCATGTTTTGTTTATTGTGATGACAAGGTTTAGATCCCTGGAGCATGTGGCTCTGAGGGATTTCTTTTACTGTAGCATGTCCAACAGCTCTGGGTTTGACATGGCCTTGTATGTTAAGCAGAGATCACCTCTGAGTAGACGATATGTGACAGAGTATAGCTGGAGTTTTTTAAGGTGGTCAGCATAGGGCATCTGCTTTAGGCCTGTGATTCTTTTAGTGAGGTATTTCTGTGACCTTTCAAGTTGTTGCAGATGTCTTGAGAGGTACATACCAAATGGGGAGTTGTATTCTATATTGGGTCTAATGAGGGATGAGTACAGTGGGGACAATGACCTCCTTTTTCCTGGATGAAAAGCCCTTAGTGATGAGGTGTGCCACATAGAAGGATTTCCTGACTGTTGTGGTGATATGGTCATCGAAGGTGAGACCACTGTCCACCTGTGTCCCTAAGTCTCTTATCATACTTTTGGTGTTTAGCGTGCTGCCACCTATGTGGTAATTCACGGGTACATGTTTTTTTTCCCAAAGGGTATAACTATACATTCCTTGGCATTGAGCTTGAGCCCATGGATCTGACACCAAGCATCTGTTTCTGTAAGGCCCTTTTGTAGAGTATCCACATAATTTGGAGATTCAGTAATGGGTCCAGTTTGCAGTCATCTGTGAACTTTGTTGGCCAGAGTCCCTTAGTGTTGGCCTGTACTTCAGAGAAGTAGATGCCAAACAAGAGCAGTCTCAGGACTGAACCCTGAGGAACTCCACTTGTCACTTGTCTGGAGCTGGATTTGGAGTCAGCTACTTTTACAGTGTGGGTTCTGTCATTAAGCCAGTTGGCAACCCATCAAGTGATGTAGGGATTAATGCCCAGCTTAGTAAGTCTATCTATGATCCCAGAGTGGAGGATGGTGTCAAAGGCCTTGGCGAAGTCCAGATAGGCTGTGTGGACTTACCCTCATCCACGGCTCTGGAGACTGATTTGAAGAAGTCAGTCGGGTTCAGGAGACAAGATCGGCCCTTTCCTAACCCAAACTGGGTGGGGTCCAGTGTTTGAAGGTTGCCAATGTCTTTGTTTATAAGTTCCATGATAATACATTCCATGGCCTTGCAGATCAGGCTCATCAGACTGATGGGGTGGTAGTTCCTGGGATCCAAGGTGGATCCCCCCTTGTGGAGTGGGATAACTGTAGCTGTGCGCCACTCAGTGGGCATGAAGCCTGAGGTGCTATGATTAAGCATGACACTTAGGTGAGGTGCCAATTCATTTTGTAGTTCATGTAATACACAGCCCAGGATGTCATCTGGTCCCATGGATACAGTATTCTTAGCTTTGGAGAGTGCATTTTTACCTGTGTGACCATTATTACAGGAATTTGGCAATCTTATGGTATTGAGATGGACTGTTTAGGAGGTGAGGGGAATAAAGTTGGCACTGAACTGATTTGCCAGGATATTGGCAATATCCTTGGGATCAGTATATTTAATGCCATTCTGTCGTAGCTCAGAGCAGATCTGAGCACAGCCATCTAGATTCTTGACATAGTTATAGAATGCCTTGTGGTTGTCTTTGGAATCTTTGGCAATTTTATTTTCATAACTAGCTTTGGAGGATTTTATGAGGGATCTCAGCTTCTTACTGAGGCTGGTAAGGGAGTTTTATGCATCCTGGGAGTTTTCTCTTTTCTGAAACAGTGTAGACAGTGTTAGACTTGGTTCTGGTTTTGTCTGCAAATTCCAAAACCTATTGGAATACAGCCATGGAAACTATGCTACGTGGAAAGAGTGTTAGGTGTTGTTGTTGCTCTTTTTCATTTGTATGTGCAGCAGGTCCAAGTCTATGCTACTGCTGCTGCTAATAGACCATGGCCAAGAAGGAGAAGGGTGTTTAGACCTCATTTAACTTTTCACAATCTGCATGAGGTAGAAATTGTAGAGTACTACAGGGTTGATAGAGATACACTACAGGCACTCTACAACCTCTGTCATCCTCAACTGAGATGAAGGGCAAACTGAGGGGAGCCAATACCAATGGGGACTAAGGCATGTACAACACTTAGAATATTAGCTGCATGAACCTTCCATAGACCAATAGGGGACATGCTGGGGGTGTCACAGGCATAAGCATTTAGGACCCTACATCAATTCATGAATACTATGCTACCATATGCCAGTGACAACATAGAATTTTCCTCAATACACCCGAGGACAGAGCCAGAACTATGCAGGAGTTCTACCCTGTAGGGCACTACCCTGAATTTCTGTGTGCCATAGACTGTACACATTTAGAAATCAAAGCTCCACCTGGGGAACAGGGATGGGGGTACATAAATAGAAAGGGGTTCACTCCATTAACTGCCAGGTCATGTGTAACACTAAAGGAATCATTCCGAATGTGTTTGCTGGCAAACTAGGCAGATACAATGACTCACATATCTGACACAAATTGAGAAACACAAAAACATCAGTTTTTAAAATATAAAAAAGGGTTATGTGGTTGTAACATATCACAGTCACATACAAAATTTGATGCAAAGCAAGGAATAACAAGGGCAAAGCAAACCTCTGTACAAAAATTTGTTGGTTGTGGCAACACAGAAATGGAACTTGGTGTTCCACCCCCAAAACAACAGATAAATGACAGCTTGAACCAAACAAGGAATAAAGCATCAGTCAATTATTCTAAGTGCTTTCAAACAAACTATCACAATAAAATGTGTACACATTTTCCACAGAAAAGTCTTTTTCATACAATTGCCAGTCAGCTCTACCTGCGCCCAGCACTCCACTCGAGGAGTCTACAGGTCATCCTAAAAAGCTAGCACCCCTGTGTCCTTGACAATATGGGGCATTTATGTTTCACTGAAATAACATTGAAGAGTATGAAAAGAGCCAGTTGTAACAGTAACACATGTGAATCTCAGAAAGTAAAATGCCCTGACAAAAATCACTAATGCCATCAGTAAACTTCTTAGAAGTGCATACAGACAAAAGTTGCATTTGCTAATGTATATGGGAGTAGTTCATATTATTGAAGTCCCACATAATCGAATCCCATTTCATCAAAATAAGAACAGTGAAACTTCACTTACACGAATGGTTACATCATCAAAAATGATGCTCAGAAAAGGAACTACTTGCCACCATGGAGGTAATTGCCATTTTCTTCACTATAGTGAGATCTTGAAGTTGGTATATTTAGTTAGGGAGGTGTGGGGGTGCAGTGTGGGTTTTACAAGCTTTGTTGTATATATTTTGTTCTGGTAACCAAGTGGTTTATTTCCTGATGAAAGTCTTCAGTGGTTTAAAGTTTCATGGATATGTGGTGTCAATATTGTCTCAACGATTTGGGATTCAATTAAGTGATCTTTTGATATTTTAAAGTAGATATATGTGTGCGTGTGTGTGTGTGTGTGTGTGTGTGTGTGTGTGTGTGTGTGTGTGTGTGTGTATATATATATATATATATATATATATATATATATATACCTTACCTTATCAAGATCAGTAATATTTTGTGCAGATAAATCCAAAGTAATAGCAATTTTCTTCTGTGTTATCCACAATAACAACTATCTCCATCTTCAGGTTCCCTAACTACACTGTTACCTATTTATAGTGTAGGTTCAGGCCGATGAACATGGTGAAGATGCAAATGAGGTGTGAACTCATTGGAATTGCTAAATCTCAAAATCTTGGCTCCATGCTGCAAGTATAAACATAATGCAGGGCTCCCTCAGTGTTTGTTGCTAATGGATTGCAACTGTGAATGATTACTGGTATGGAGAAGGAAAACGCAACAGCAATTCCGACTCCCTCACCTGAAGTGGGTTTGTCACCCAGGTTACAATTATAAATTGTAGAAGTAATTGTATCACATTTTTAAATGTAAGTAAGCAGCACCCATTTCCGATTTTCTGTTCAGTAATATCCAAACTCCCCTCCCTTTGTTGAAAACTGTATATTACTACCATTTAATATTCTCAAACATTTGAAGGATTATGATTCAACATGCCTTACAGACTGTATGCCTTAGATTATTGCTCAGATAAGAGAAGAATGAGCACCATTCAAAGATAAGAAAGAAATTTCTACAAACCATAGCTATAAATGGTTGTGTAATCACTCATTGCACTGAATTTGAAATTAGTATATGTCCAAACAACTGAGAGTGTACTAGTGTCATATGTCTTGTTAATACTGTGGATGATTTAGGAATTGCTTGTATGCACAATAATTTTAATTTCTGCTGCAATGCTTTTTCTGTGGCAAAGAAGGAAAACACCTTTACTATGTTTTGCAGGTTCTTTGGTGTGACAGTTCGAATCCAGGCTTGTGTAACAATCTTTAATGTGTACTAACTTATTTGTAATGTTTATTTTTTTTTTATTTTATGCTTAGCACAAACAAATGGAGATGGATAATTACAACAAATTTTATGTAATGTATTTTATGATAATGATAAAGACTACATAATCTACCCCTGTGAATCATTTGTGTGGGTACCACACCTGCCAAGCATGGTGAACCACACAGTATGCATCTGTAGATCATGGTCCAAGCCCTACATTTGTCTTTTAGGATTAAACCTAATAAATACTGCTCACAAGGATGAAACAAGTGATGTTATATTTGTGAATCACATAATTTCATGCAAATGTGGCCTAATGGCCCACACACAAAACAGACAGAACACCTGTAAACAGGAACCAGACAGTACTCAATTCCAAAAGGGATACATTGTTGAATTACTTTCTTGCCATTGTGCAAACCTGTTAAGTGATGTTGTGCTGTGGTTTGCAACACCCTCAAAACAAGCAGGTGTAAAACACCTGCAGACAGGAAGCAGACATTAGACAAACTCAGAACAGATACCTTGTATCATCTATGGTTAGTCACCATACAGACATACTAAGTGGCATTGTGTAGTGGTCAACACACATACATAATAATTAATATGAAAATGTGCAACTGTTCCTGTGGAAGTAGGTTTAAGTGCAAGGCTGCAATACAAGTGAGCCTGGGTTCTAATCCAGTAAAGTCCAAAGTTTTATTCCTGTTGTTCCAGTTTACTTTTTATTAAAATTAGCATGATAACAATAATCAAACAGAAATAACTGTCTACAGCAAGTGCATTGAATATACACAAGATATTTTATATATATATATATATCTTAAATGTGTAATTGTGGGTATCAGTAGAATTATGGTTCTACAATTACACATTTATTTTCTGAAGTCTCATGTCACACACATACATGTTTCAACACTAAACTCTTTAATGAATATCTGTAAGTAATGAGCATCTGTGATAAACAAGATCTCATTTGGAATGGGCATTGTCCACAGTAATAATTGTAAAAAAATGCTCTTCATAGGCACATTAATTCATACATGTTTACTACGCTAATGACCACAAGGCCCTTTTTAAGCCTAGCCATGCATACCAAATCTCTGATAAGTTCTGATACACTTGATAAGTGTAAGCAGGGGCTTGGGAGGTGAAGCATTTACAAATAAGGGCCTGGGAGATGAACCATGTACAGTTTTCCTGTGCCCATTAGAGACATAGGTGCCAAACCAGGGATTAATTTCCTGTTCCCCATCCAATTGTCCAAGTTGCACTTTTACAAACAGAGGCCTGGGGGGTGAACCATTTACTGGTTGCCTGTGTCCATTAGAGACATAGGTGCCAAGCCAGGGATGAATTTCCTATTTCCCATCCAATTGTTCAAGTTGCACTTGAATTGGGTTAGGGAGGAGCTCTGCTTCACATGGATGGGGAGTCTGTTCCAGAGAAAGGGTAGCCTCTGGGATACATACCTGTCTCTCCAGCATATTCTGTTTATATCACAGGCAAGGTTTAAGTCTTTAGAATGAGTAATTCTGGTGCTGTTTGTTTTGTTGATATCCAGGAGGTCCGTCAGAGTGGGGTCTGACAAAGCCCTGTATGCCAGGCATAGATTTCCACTCAAAAGCCTGTAGGAGACAGAATACAGGGATAGGGCCTTGAGGCAGTCTGTATAGGACATTGCACTCAATGATAGGACTACTGAATGTTGAATACAGTGGAAAAATGACTTCCTTCGACTTAGATGTCCTACCTTTGTTAATAAGTTGCTCAGCATAGAATGATTTTAACACTCCTGTAGACACGTGCTGGTCAAATGCTAGATTACTGTCTATGATTGTCGATAAGTCCCTGACTACTGGGTCAGCTCTAAAGGGTGTGTTGTCAATATGATAGTTACCAGGGGTGGATGCCTTTCTGAAGGATAGTATTATGCATTTCTTAGCATTTAGTTTTAGTCCATGGCTCTGACAGCAATTGGTTGTCTGTGTCAATCCTACCTGGAGAACATTTGTGTCAGTGTGGGATTCAGTGACAGCTCCTAATTTGCAATCATCTGCAAATTTAGTCAGCCAGAGACCAGTGACATTGGCCTTGACTTCAGAGGAGTAAATGCCAAAAATAAGTGCTCCAAGAACCAATCCCTGAGGGACTCCACTTGTGACTGGCCTCTTTGTAGAGGTTGACTCCCCAATTCTGACTTCCTGGGTCCTGTCTGTGAGCCAGTTGGCTATCCATCGGGTGACATAAAGGTTCATAGCTAATCTCTTGAGTTTGTCAACAATGTCTGAGTGGGGTATTGTGTCAAATGCCTTGGCCAGGTCAAGGTAGGCAGTGTGAACCATTTTGCCCTCAGCCATTTCTTTGTTGTCCTTCTCAAAGAATTCCACAAGGATGAGTAGACATGACCTGCTCTTGACAAAACCAAACTCCAGTGTCTGGAGGTTTACTATATCACTATTGATCATTTCTATGATAATTCATTCCGGGGCTTTAAATATGAGACTAGTGAGACTTATGGGTTTGTAGTTTCCAGGGTCTGTAGATATAGCCCACGTTTGTGTAAAGGAATGACTATTGCTATTCTCCATTCAAGAGACACAAAGCCTTTTTGGAGGCTACAGTTAAATAGCAGTTCCAGAGGACCTGATAGGACATGTTTCATGCTATTTAGAAGGCATCCAGAGATATTGTCTGTGCCCATTGATGCAGTGTTCTTAGCCTTAGAAAGAGTATTAAGGACCTGTCTCTAGTGATAGCAGGGGGAGTTATATTTGATTTCATTTCCTGAAGGAAGGTTAGGGGCAAGAGAGGGGTGAATTGAGAGCTGAATTTATCAGCCAGTGGGTTTGCTATATGTTCTGGTTCAGTATAGGTAGCTCCATTTACAATGAGCTCTGCACACAATTGTGTATTGCCTTTGAGGTTGTGGACATAGCTAAAGAATGCCTTATGGTTGTCCTTGGCTTGGGAGGCCAAATTTAACTCAAATTTGGCTTTGGTAGACTTTATTTGTCCTCTGAGTTGTTTGTTTAGTTTGGTGAAAGTGCTTTTATCCTGATGGTTGTTGCACCTCTTAATATTTGCCATGATTTTCTTTCTTCTGTTATACAAGCCTATTGATTTTGTGATTCCACTTGGATGGCTTGGTATTAGTGAGGGCCAGATCCAGAATGGTTGCACTTCTGGTTGGTGTATTGACAAAATGGTCCAGGAAGTTGGTGTTTACAAAATCCAGGAATCTCTGTGCCTGCATGTTTGATTCAATATAGTATTCCCAGTTGATAGTGGGGTAATTAAGGTCACCCATGAATGTGGTATTGGGTTGGATGATCAGTGTTTCCAATAAGATTAAGTACATGGTATGGGTTTCCTGGTTCATAGAGGGGGACCCATAGCTTGCAAGAAAGTGCTATTGGATTTTGCCTATGGTGATTTGAACAGGGAACAGCTCAAGTGCATTATCCTGTTTGACCAGCCTTGAAGTATATTTCTTTTTTATGTAAATCAAGACACCTAAAATGGTTTTGAAATATAATTTTATTCATCTGGATGGGCAATTTTTTCAACAAAAAAGAGGGGTTGCTATATGTTTAAGCTGCGCCCCAGTATTTGTGAACATAGTATTACTTCAATGGGAAAAGCAGTTTATATTTAACAATGAAAATGTTCCACCTTATTATTTATATGTGAGGTTTTTGGATGACATTTTTATTGCTTGGGATGCTAGTAAAGTAGACACTGACAGATTTTTGGAATATTTACATTCCACTACTTCTTACTTAAATTTACATACCATTATAGTACAGTAAGTATTAACTATTTGGATGTGTTTATTTACAAGAATGACATGGATAAAAGTACACAGAGAACAATGTTTAGGAAAGCAACATACTCTAATAGCCTTTTGCACTACAGTAGTTGTCACCCGATGTACCAAAAGAGGGGAATCATTAAGGGGCAATACATAAGGTTAGCCCATATGATTTCTAGTGAAGAAATGTTTTTCAAAGAATGTGTAAATTTGAAAGGGATGTTTACAACTAGAGGTTACCCCCCCCCCGGATTTAGTTGATTTAATATGGAGGGAAGTCCTTCAGAAGAGACACCAGATGGAGGTGATTCCCATTTTGTTAGATAACAAAACTTTGGTTTATCAGAGAGAACCAAATGATGGGTATAAATTGTCCATTCATTACCACTTTCACTGAAGAATATGGTTACATTCGGAATATTATTAACCAAAATTTACTTGTTTTTCAAGCATTTGAAGGGATATCTGACATTTTGGGAACCAAACCAGCATTTGTCACTAGAAAAGCCAAATGCATCAAGAACATGTTAGAATCAGATGACAAGATATATACTACCATTAATGAAAGGACTTGGGGTACTTATTAATGTGGTGCATGCAGTATGTGCCAGAACATTTTAGTTAAACATGAGGTGCTTATTAATGGTATGAAAGTAAGGACACACTTTTTTTGTAATTGTAAATCAGTGGGAGTTATTTATGTGGCTTTATGTAAAATGTGCCCAAGTTTTTATGCTGGGAAAAGCATTCGTAGTTTTAAAGAATGCATTTATGAACACATTTATGACATCAAGCAGAGGAAAACTACCAATGCATTGTATAGTCATATAGAAAAACATCCAGACCATGTTTTTTTTTATTTTTTTTGGTATTGACACCATATAGCAGAATTTACTGGGGGGAACATGGCATTACATGGTAGAATGGAGGGAGTTGCACTGGCAGCTGAAAATAAATGCCACCTCACCCCCAGGTTTGAATGAGTCTTTATCCATAACTTGGGTTTTAAGACTTATGTCTCACTATATTTAATTTGTTATTATGTTGTACACATTAGGGAAACATTAGGTTATTTTTTTTCTTATTAAATATTTGTTCAGACTTTTATGTATTTTATAACATGAGCAAGTAGCCTTTAAGATTAGAATTGGTAGGTGCGTTGATGGGTCATGTGATTTTATTGGTGGGTTATTTAAACTGAATTTTTGTGAATGTTTTTTATTCTGAAGAAGTGTATGATATATACACACAAAAATGCTTAATTCCTGTAATAAAACAGTTGTGAACTGGTTCTGGTCATTTTCTGTCTGGATTCCAGCAGTTACTTCAGTATTATAACCTTGCACTGTTGGTACACTCTCCGCGGCTAAACCATGTCACAGTGACCACACAGATGTCAGCATTCTCTAGGGTGAAGGGAGCTTCTAGAGAGTAAAGTTTTTTTGTTTAAACTCCTAGCATTGAGCAGTAATACCTTTAGATTTCCCAGGTTTTGATTTGCTGTGTCTGACGTACTTTCAGTTTGGCACTAGAAGTCCAACCTTCCCTGTTGCAACTGGTACTAGTTAATACTCACAATACATGTGAGCCAGGGTTCTAATCTAGCACAATCACAATGTTATTAATGCTTGTCTACTCACTTTTAAAAGACAAAAAAGAATAAAACATAATTTTGAAAATTAAGTATGTATAGCAGTTGAGTTCATATGAATTACATGGGTGACAGAAGGTATACTAAATATTATGAATCTGTAATTATATTTGTCTTTTCTGGCCTTAGAAGGTCCTTAGACCTGAATGATAGTCAAACACACATACATGTATAAACTAGGAGCTTGTCAGGTCACACACACACACACACACACACACATACATTGTTGGTTCCTCACTCTTTTATGTGTATTTATATATAATTAATGAGCATATCCAGCATGTACTTCTTCTGTGACAAGAATGAAAAAAATCACCTATGTTGAAACATATGTTTTGTCTCTAATGTATAGATTTGAATCCCATGTTATACAAATTCATTTTAACAGTGTGTAAAGCCAAACAAAAAAGTTCTAGGTCATAAACCTTATGCCCTCAATACATGTCTGCAAAGATGAATCAACTAACAGTTACAGCAGCAACCAGCCCATAAACTAATGCCAACTGTCAGATCAATGTTTCTTTTTTCCAAAACTACTTTTATTTTTAGTTAGTACAATTGCTCTCCCCTTAACACATGTCAAACTCAGTTGCCATCATTGTTCAGGTTTACATACTAGCAGTAAATGAGATAACACAAATTGGCAGAAAAGCACTATTATCCTTTGCTGTTTGACCTGAGTGGACACGTGTGGAAGTAGAAGGGAAAGTGCCCAATTTAGGGCTCAAAGTTGGGGTGTCTAGGAGTTCAGAATCATTATTGGACTGCTTGTAAAGTGCCACAGGTGATTGCTCCTGTAGGGGGCTATACCTACTCACAGTACAAATCTGAAGAATTGAATAGTCTGGCCAAGGCTCTTTCCAGTGCAACTGACATTCCATGCCCTGGTGAACAGTGCAGGCAACCTTTTAATGACCTCAAAAGGCACAAGCAGGATGCACTCTTCTAGAGGCTGGCTGAATTTAGGACTGCTGACATCCTGCAGTTGTGTAAGTATACAGACTTAGAGAATTGAAACTAGATAGACAGCTGCACATAGGCTAGACTGGTAGGCATAATGCTCTTCATTTCTCTTCTTCTTTTTATTCCATAGTCAACCAGGATATAATGGCAAATAGCAAGGCCTATGCTGAGCAGTTGGAAAGACTGAGGGAGGTAAGGGGTATGTATGCAGCACAAAATAACTATTATTTTATCTAAAGCATTGTTCTTCTACACAGTAGTAGCAAATTAAGCATGCATACCCTAACTGTAAAATCAAGCATGCAAGCTTCAGTCTGTAGCACAAACTAATTGTGGAAGTCAATTCTAATACTGCAGTTAGCCATTGTAGGTTTAAATACCACAGGTAACAAATATATAGTCAAATAATTTCAACAGACGTGGCATAAATTGTCCTAATGTTAATTTGTATAATTTGACCAAGCATATGCACAATATATGCACAATGTAAGGATTATTTTGAGCAATTATCAGATATAGTTTATAGTTGTTAAGAAGTATACTTAAATGTAAAAGTAGAAATACATTGTTATATTGTAATAATTCATGTTTTGTCACATATGGTCCCAATAATATCTTTTTTTTTCCTCTTGCCCCAACCCTTACCTCTTTTTTATTTTTATATGTGTGGTCACAATGTTTTCATATCATACATTTCTGACAACTCACAAAATGCTTTAAAGCACATAGAAGTAGGATGACCACTGTGGCTCAACCTGCCCCAGCTCCACTGGCTCCTGATCTGATGCTCAGCACATCTGGTACCCAACCTGGCAGTACTGCCTCTGCTGCACCTGCATTACCTGGGCCCTCCACAAAAGATAGTGTTACCCAAGCAGCTGATGCTGTGCTACCCTCCAGAAGTAGTGGCAGAGTGGTGGTTTTGTTACCTGCAAGCACTTGCCATTCTTGGTGCATAGGGCTGTGCACAGCACCATTGATGCATGCCTATACTGGACAGAGAAAATGCTTTCTGTAAAGGCACATAGAAAAAGACATCAAGCACTGCAGTAGCCAATGGAGTAAGGAGACAGTGATGACAGTTCTGCATGTGAGGACTAGAGTCTCACAGTCCTCATGTTTGATGGGCATAGGCATCTGATGTCCCCCCTATCCGCATTCATGGTGTCCCCCAACCTGTTGTGTGTCTCACCATCCCTGTGCCTTGTCTTGTTTGTCCTGTTTTTCTGCATCTGCTTTCTTACCTATCCTACTTACCTGACCCAGAAATGCCTATGTCCCTTACCAAACAGTCCTCTCTTAATGAAGTAAAAAATAAGAAATGTTTACCAGTCCCACAAAAAATATTGTCACATACATAGCTCTCCACTTTTCACAGGTGTCTTCTCGATACACTTGATTCGGTCCAATTGGCTATACAAAATTATTGTTTTGTTGTCAATTCTCTTTGTTGAGGGAAAGATTTTCATTTTATACTGTTGAAGAAGTGGATAGCCATGGTTATTTCCTATCTCCTTCCTACACATTCCTCTATTGCTTTCTTTGTGTTCTTCACCCTGCTTGTTCCCCCATTTTACCATTTTCCTATCAACCCATTTTAACACGTTTAATTTGGTCAAAAATTAGAATCACACACCACACACATAAGTGAAAACAACCCAACAAAGCCCTTCACTTTTTGCCTTCTGTGTTTGCACAGAGTTTGTCATCATGGACCAATGCTAAGTAATGGGGAATGCCTCTTCAATGGTATAGTTATCTCTGCACAATGCTGCTTAAACATGCTGCACTAAAGTAACACACAGTGAAAGTAGCATACAAAATAATGTCATTGCATTCTAAATAAATATTTAAAAGTATTGGATACACATGGATTTGAACCTTGTATCATCTGGGCTCAAAAGAAATATGTCAATGCACTTACACCTGCTTCCACAGAGTCAGATAAGCAGCACATATGTTTCTTACAGTCAGATTATCCATGCTGCTCGAGTTTGCTCATTGTGTATATCTCATGCACACTTTGCCATTGATTGCACAAACCAACTGTTTGGCACTGCACTAGGAATGTGCACAGTAACATGTATTACTTATGTTTATTGCCCATTTAACCTTCATTCAATGAAAGTACAAGTAAAAACTCAACCAAAGGAAGGCAGTTTTTACAGAAAGAACACATATTTACACTCTAGCCTTATGCTACCTGCACCCATCTACTTGAAACTTGGTCTCTCAGTTATAGTTCTCAAATATATCAACTTCTTCTTATTTTGGCTTTTCCCAGTTAGGGGTCACCACAGCAGATCAACTGTCTGCTCATGATTGGCAGTGGAGTATTATAGTGTCAAGTTGCCAGCACGACACCCAACCTTCCACAGAAGGCACACACACATGCATGCACTCACATCTAGGGCCAATTTAGAATGTCCAATCCACCTACAGCATGTCTTTGGGATGTGGGAGGAAACCGGAGTACCCGGAGGAAACCCATGCGACCACAGGGAGGACATGCAGACTCCGCACAGAAGGCACCCCAGCTAAGGATCGAACCAGAGATCTTCTTGCTATGAGGTGGCAATGCTAACCACTGCACCACTGTGGCCTCCCAGTTCTCAAATATATCAACTACACTACATAAATAAATAAAAAATGCTTTCATATGTACCATGTACATCTTTATACTGACAATATGCATTCAGAATTTCCAATACTTGTATTAATGTGGACAGTTGTTTGCATGTAGTTTGTAAAGGTGTATCTTAAAGTATACCTGTGCATTGAAAAGACAACAGCAAGTACTATATTTTACACACTCATCAATCTGGTAACATGCAGAACTTTAATATCACAACAGATGTACATGATAGCCATCCATTTCATACAGACTTCCCAACATCTTCTCTCAAACATCCAGTGATGATGTCATCCACTATAAATTGTATGTTAGCATTGTAAAAGTCAGACATGTGCCATGGTGCTTGCATTAACTAATGAGTTCTTTAGCTGGTGTACCTATATAAGGAGGGTTGCACTCTCACTGCAGACATCTATTGTGTGTGTGTGTGTGTGTGTGTGTGTGTGTGTGTGTGTGTGTGTGTGTGTGTGTGTGTGTGCATGAGTGCATGCATGTGTTTGTGTGTGTGTGTGTGTGTGTGTGTGTGTGTGTGTGTGTGTGTGTGTGTGTGTGTGTCTGTCTGTCTGTCTAGTCAGGAGAGTATAACTGTGTATTCTGCCATCATCAATACAGTCCTATGAAATACTAATATTTTGACAGGTGTTCATGCCTACGCATCCATTTAATTCAGACCTCACAATATCTTCTCTTAAACATCCAGTGATGATGTCATTCACTATAAATTGTACAACAGCATTGCAAAAGTCAGACTTGTGCTGCTGTGTTTGCATTAAGTACTGAGTTCTCAACTGGTGTACTTAGGTAGGGGTTCTAATTTTACTGCAGTCAACTGGTGTTTGTGTCTAGTCAGACAAGCATAACTGTGTATCCTTCAGTCATCAGTACAATCCCATGGCGGACCAATATTTTGACAGTTGTACATGCCTATACATCCATTTAATTCAGGCTTTACAGCATCTTCTCTCAAACATCCAGTGATGATGTCATCCACTATAAATTGTCCTGCTGCATTTTAAAAGTCAGATTTATGCTGTAGCACTTGCTTTAAATACTGAGTTTTCCAGTCAGTGTACTTTGTTAGGGACAGAATCTGTTCTCATTGCAGTCAACTGGTGTGTGTCTGTGTGTTTGTTCAGTTGGCTGACATTCAAGTGACCCTTTTACACCTGCATGTGAAACACTGCTATTACCATCTTCTCACTAGCCAGTGCTGATGTAATCACTTATAAAGTATTGTCTGACATGCTCCAAGTCAGACTTCTGCTGTGGTGCTTGTGTTAAATACTGAGTTTTCTAAGCAGTGTACTTAGGTAGGGGTTATGTTTTTACTGTAGTCAACTGGTGTGTGTGCTTGTTTAATTGGTTGACATTCAAGACACCATTTTACACCTGCATGTGGGATACTACTATTACCATCCTCTACTCTGCACACAAAGTCACAAACTGTAGCAAGCACCAAAAAAGGTTGTCACAATTCAAGTCCACGAATAAATCCAAGGTTGACACAAACACTTTAATCAGAGTTGAAGCGCTTTTCGTCTACTTATTTTGTGAAACATAGAACTAATTGTAACTCTCAGATGGTAGTCTATTTAGCTATGTGCCAACAATGCCCGGTGTTCTATGTAGGGAAGACCGAACGTAGACTTCAGGACAGAATTTACGAACACTTATATGCAATAAAGAAGGGGAGGTTAGAGAACGCATTAGCGAAGCATGTATCATCATACAAGGATCACTATTTTAAGTTTATAATAATTGATCAAGTTTTGAATAATGGTCAGAGTGCCCCCCTTCATTTAATGCTGGAAGAGAAAGAACTGATGTGGCAGATAAAATTGCACTCTTATGCATTTCCAGGGCTTAATGACCTGTGTTCAGTTAGTTGCCTTTTGAAACTTAAAAACTTGAGACGTTAAGTTTCAACTTTTTATTCTATGTCAATAACAAGAAGGGAGTATAATTGATCTAGTTTAAATGTTGTTTTTTTGTTTTAGGTATAGTATGGAAAATCTATGTACTAATGAAGAAAGGGTTCGTTATATATACTGTGACATAAAAATACTAAAAATACAATAAGTAATTTTTAATATTTTACTTGCTTAGTTAATGTATTATTATATTATTATTTTGTGTAGATTTTATTGATATTTCTGTTTTTTAATTAATTGGTTACTAATTTGTCTTAATTAATGTCAGCTGATGACTTTGAGAGTATTTAAAGATGGCAACCTATAGTCATTTGTATTGTTCTGAGGAAGTCTACTAATGATAGTAGATGAAAAGCGCTTCAACTCTGATTAAAGTGTTTGTGTCAACCTTGGATTTATTCGTGGACTTGAATTGTGACAACCTTTTTTGGTGCTTGCTACAGTTTGTGACTTTGTGTGCAGTTTTGTTACTTCTTAGTTTTTCTGTTTTTTTCGTACAACCATCCTCTACTCACCAGACACTGCTGATGTCATCACTTATAAAGTGTTGTCCAATATGCTTGCATTAAGTACTGTGATTTGTAAATAGTGAGGTAGGGTTCTATTCTCACTGCAGTCAACTGTTTGTACAGTCAGCAATCACTATGGTGAGAATTTATGAATGATATGTGAGTCCACACCTAAGTCACACCCTCTTCTGAACATCTTATTGTAGCATACAATGACAATATCATCCTGTATAACATGCACTCTGACAGTATTCAAGACAATCTTGTGCTGTGGCATTAACTACTGTGTTTGAAAGTTACTTTACCTATACATATAGGTGGTCTAACCTAACAGCAGGCAACTTGCGTGTTTATACAACTATCACTTTTGAGACAATTTTACACAGGGATGTGACTCCACATCCATGCCCTCACTCCTCCCAA
The DNA here is from genome assembly GCF_019279795.1 of Protopterus annectens. Taxonomy (NCBI): domain Eukaryota; kingdom Metazoa; phylum Chordata; order Ceratodontiformes; family Protopteridae; genus Protopterus; species Protopterus annectens. The sequence goes on along the minus strand of NC_056732.1, from coordinate 1,241,742,742 downwards.
CATGTTCTCATGAGCAAACAGTCATGCTATCATACTGCATAAAGTGCAACTTGACAGTGCTACAGTTAGACATATGTAAGGATGATACTGTGACATTGCATAGCATATATATTCTATACCTACACAGGTGTAATGTTCAAATCATGCCAAGTCTACTATTGTGTGCATATGGCTGGTGGTACATTATTGTCATTGAATGATCTTTGGAATAGCTCTTCATTTCACTACCACTTGGGATGACTTTTATGCAGATACATGCTTCCTCAATTTTCCTCTGGCCACATGACATCCTTTCTGCAGAGGACTAGAGGATATCTACATGTCAAATATGCATACACACATCATGAAGTAGAGTCCTTCCATGAACCTCTGCAAGTGATATCTAGACCACTGTATGTGCGGTTGATAATTCTGTCATGGTGTAGTGTACATGTCCTATATGGACAGTTGCAAGATGTAAAGCAATCAAACAAATATACACATATGCACACTAGTCTTACTATCTTCCATAATATAGATATAGGGATTTATTGTTTACATGGTATAATAATGGCCAGGATGTCATGTGATGTTGTCCATTAGCCTAATAATGTCCTATGACCCTATAAACAGTTGAAATATCAATGTTGCTGTCACTGGCATTTGCTATATTGAGGTGTTGATGTACAATGTGGTTACAGAAGGCACTACAATCTGTGATGTGAGTTAATGTAGCTCATGGCACCTAGGACAAACCAATAAAACCCACTGAGCAAGGATACAATGAGGCTCATGCTCAGACAAGGAATGTCATAGAATATGTGTTTGGTTTGCTGAAATCAGGGCTCCAGTGTCTAGACACATCCAGAAGTGCACTGCCATATGCCTAGGCACCTGAGCTTAAATACTCAGAGTCTGTGCCATGTTACACAATATCATTCTCAGGAAATAGCTCCATCATGGACAGCAAGTGGCATGACCACAGTTTCAAGGACCACAGGCAGGACAAGCAGCAGTGACAGATGAAACGTCTAAGGGGGGACCACCATATGCAAATGGTGCTGGCAGACAGAGGAGTGCACAGCATTCCCTGTCTCTGGCTAAGAGGCAAAGGATAGCATACACAGTCACTACACATGTCAAAGCATAATATCCCATGCAATTACAAATAGCAAAAATGATGCCTGTCAGTCTCCACAGCCATTACCTAAACATGTAATGGCTGTGTGCTGATAACATCAGTCAAAGATAACAACTAAGGACACAATACATACCTGCATCAATGATAGCAAAATGTGGAAAATGTAAATAAAATAAAAATGTGATAGTACTGATTACTCTCAAGTCAACATATGTATATGCCCTATGGATACACGGAAGTTAACTCTCCCAATCCAAATCCACACACCAGCCTACCCAAGCCAAGCAAACTCCCCACACCAACCCTGCCCAATCCAACACCCCCTCCCACAACAAACTCCCTCAATCTACCCACCCCAAAAAACACATACAAAGAAGAATATTTTGAACTCAATAACCAGCATAAATTGTATAACCCCTATGTAATGGAGATAACAGAGTTTTAAATTTTGCAGTTATTAGAACAGCATGACATAGGTAATACAAAATTGTTATAATGTCCTTATCCACTGCTGTGGAGTCTGGTCCAGTACAAATACACAAACATAACATATTTTCCGTTTTCGTCTAACATAGATAATAATCCCAGACCTCCCTATGCATTTACAATAGCATTATCAGCAAAAAGTGTGCAACCATGATATAAAAATTAAAGTACATTTGTCTTGTACATTTAGTAGTGCAATTATAGAAATGCAGAAAAGGCTATGTCTAAAGTAAGGGATAAATGTAAAAACATAAAAGTCATAAAATTACTCTTCATCATTCACTGCACTAGCTAAATCACTCAAAGTCCTGATGTTCTTCCAGTATGAAGCTCTGTTTCAAAACAGCCCCCACAGTATGATAAAAAGGTACTGCCTACACCATTATCTTCATATATTGCAGTCAGCGCTGTGAAAACCATGAGTATGCAAATAGTGTATGAAATCATTAGCATTCCTGAATACCACAAGCTGTACTGGGTGTAGGAAATGTAAACATGGTGTAGGGCCCAGCACAATTTCATGCACCCTCCCTCAGCAATGCAAGGACCAACATTAAGAAGTGTTAGCCATTAATGGCTTGCAGGTATCTCCGATTATCTGTACAGGATGACCTCTCAGCTTTCGCAGTCTTCCCTCTCTGGTATACACAGCTAGTCAGGTTGTGTCAGGGACAAGGGACTTAAAAATAGCAGTCTCTAAATACATTGACTGATACATAGAAGCTTGAAAGTCCTAACTGTTTATTGCTGGCTTCCTTATGTCATGTCTGATTTACTATTATTTGTGAACCACTTAGCAACATGAAAAATACTTTCACTGCTAAAGGAAAAAGATGAAAAAGTTAGTTTAGGTTGCTATTGGTCTCACAAACTAGCTAGGTGGCATTGTGTGACCACCAGCACTCTGAATAGTCTTCAGAGAAGAAAAAGCACCTGATAGGTATCTTTCCTTGTGGCACAATATACAAGTGCAGTAAGCTCAAAGATGAAGTTTCTGATGCAAAGTTTGAATCCAGTTACATGGTTCTTTTGCAAAGGATTGTCAGAATATATATTTAATCATGGTTTATGATACCATACTGTTGTTTAATAATCAGTTGTTGCTAGTATTCCTAACCCCATGTTATCATTATTTTATCCACTGTAACATAACATGTCACTAACACGTCATATAATGTGTTTCACAAAGTACATGATATAGCATGGATATGTGAAAAGGAAGAATTGTTCACTTGGATGCACTTGTTGCTTCAGTCATTGCTACATATACTGTGCGCTACATGTCATTCACTATTTATAATTGCCATATATCACCCTGCAGTGTCTGTTCTATATGCTCTCCATTTCGTGTCGCACAATCATGGTATACTACTTAAGGGGAAATTGTGAAAAATTTCACTTAGGCTGCCTTAGGTAGCTCAAAAACTATTGGCGGTTTTGCACTCTTGCACTCTGGATAGTAGTCATAAAAAATAAACTTCTCACGTAACTTTCTCTGTGGAAGAAGATGGAACTGAGGGTAATTGTTAGAAGGAAGGTACATGAAGCATTGTTCAAATCCTGTGTACTGAACACTTTGCCATAATTCACAAAATTTGCTACTCAATTTTTTTTTCACTTTAGGGTACATTTGGCCTCGGCTTGGCAACATGCAAACATGGTTTACTACCTAAACAAGAAAATGAGCAGTTTTGTTTATGCTGCCTGAGGTATCTCAAACATGCTTAGCAATGGTTGCTGTCTTCAGAACTCTGAACATTAATGAAAAGGGAAACGTCCACTGCCATAGATTTTTCTCTGTGGTGCAAGATGTAAGGCCAATGATGGTAAATGAATTATATAACCTATTAAGGGCTTGAATCCAGCAATAATATAGGTTCATAGCTTCATAGTATGATACTAGACTATTGGCTGAGAGGCCCTTATAAGCCAAGCCAAGAATTTTGTCCATGTTCCCACAAAGTCAGCACCTGTTTCCCCTGTCCATCAGGGGCACAGGTGGGATCTCAGGGGTGTATTTTCTGTTTTCCATCCAGTCTTCCAGGTTCCTCTTAAGGAATGCTAGTGAGGTACTCTGCTTGACATGAAGAAGGAGTCTACTCCACAGATGGTCCTCCATTTGAGGTCTGAAAGTATGGCAGGATGGTAATGGTGGGGTGCTCTTTGCAGCTTTGAAACAGGTTTCAGTGACTGCACAAATGTCAGCTAGTTTCAGGGTGAGGACTGCTTGCAATGAGTAAAGTTTCATGTTAAGACCCCTAGCATTTAGCAGTATGACCTTTAAATTTCATTTAGAATACTTTTTCACATTGGTAATTTTGTCTTTATGACTTTGCCTAAAAAAGTCAAATCCAACTGAGAAACAAATCAGGATAAACAAAAAAAATGTGCCAAAACTACGAACCACATGACCAACTTTAATGACCAGTAAAAAATAAACACGTTTGTTCCACAAAGTTAGAACTTAATCAGACAATTCACTTATACAACCCCCTGCCTTAAATACATTAATTCAATCATGTGACCCTAAATACATTAATTCATTCATATGACCCTGAATAAAACCATTGATAAAAGCAATTACTAAATTATTTAAAGCCATACGGCCTGCCTTTACACTACCAATCCAGGAAAGACACAGATCACAACAAAAAACAATATATAAACATAAACTATATACATACACAAAACATAATGATAAACAATCACATATAAAATAAAAACAATCACATATAAAATAAAACTATCATGTGAGCTCATCTTTTTAATGCCTTCAGTTTCAATAATCGGGCTATAGAAATATTAAGTGGAAACCAGCACTGCACAGGAAACTCCAAAGCTTTAAATGACAAACAGGTTAAGCACTTTCTTCCCTCTAAGTAGGGACTTCCTCAGAACAATACTTTATATTAAACCCAGATCTTTTATATTCACACCAATTTAATTAATTAACTAAAATGAATGATTTCTAAACCAAGTAAAATACAATACTTCAATGACTCGCATTCAAAAGCACTTGCATCAAAATTTCCATTTACACAACATATATTAAAACATTAAAAATGATTATCATAAGAAAAACATGAGTACAAAACATATATATGTACCATAAATATGTATTATATTGTATTTTTACCCTATTTTTACAGCACAGTATGATACACATGTATATCAAACCAAGGATGTCTGGTGAGCACACTGTAAACCACCTAACAGTTCATGCATAGCCATACAGCCTTGAGCTGCCCAAACATCCTTGCCAGACTGAAACATCTGCAAAAGTATCAGGTACAAACAAACCCTGCATAAGTAGCAATGTTCTGAAATATAACAGCTGTATTCACATGTAGAACAACATCTTCTAGCCATTACACACAATCCACGGGAGTCATGAAGCTAATATATCCCTGTCTGTCTCCATATAGCTGTCGAAATACATCACAAACAACACATCCAGGCCATCTTCCTCGAAAGTAAGGCAAACGGACAATGCCCAAGTGGAGTACTCAATTATACACCACTGTTGCCCCGATATTGGCTAATGGAGTAGCTGCACAGCTGATTTGCATCTAATTAACTACTTTGGAACACCAATTGGTGGTCAGGATAGCACATGTTACCGATATTTAACTATAAAAGGATGGCTTATCACACATTCAAACCATCTAAATATACCAGCAGAACGTTACAAAGAAGATTGAAACACAAACTGAAAAGGATTGAATTAACAGTCAACGACACCTCGGGTTACTAATAAGGTATGTAGAACACTCAGTATGTCTGTGTATGTAGTACCTGTTCTGTAATATTTAAAGTGCACGCAATCCATAGAGTGGAAACAGTTATCTTGTAGTGATGTATTGTTGAGCATAATAACACTTGTAGTATTTATGTGTGTACTGCTGTAGGTCACAAGGCAAACACCGCATACACCACAAGGGATGCTATATAAGGGCTTTGAACCCAAATATTCCTCACCAGCCACTGTCAGTGGCTGGGCTGGTCCAACAAGTATGTGCTATAACAGGGGATAGTATATGTTGATATATTGTAACAGTAGGCATATGTATGGGTGTATTACTGAGAATAACATGTCGAAGGTTGGCCCACTGTGCAATTATGATTTGCATTGTGGGATATTGTGCCAATAACTGTGAAATGTACAGTATTGTAGGCAGATATGTATTACAAGTTACATAGCATTACTGTTATGCTAGGCAAATACACACACACACACACACACACACACACACACACACACACATGCACACACTGTGGCATTCACTATTGAATACACCTATGCCACACACATACAGATACCTCACATGTGTGAGATACACACCCCTGCCTATGTCCTGCTTTCTACATTGCAGTCTGTACAGATGTCTACACTAGTGTACAGGAGAGTGAGTAACAACTGAGATGTATTACACACCATACTTGACATATATGGACACACACACAACCACACATACCAGTACTATGAATCAAACACCTGCCTAGCTCATGATATGTATGACAGACTTACAGCAGTATTGCAAGCATTACAAAGTGTACTGATGCTTCCTTTGGCAATAGTGCTGATATATGCACACGGGAGGTCTTAACTGTTACAGGTGTCAAGTGATTTATATTCGGTGTCACTCTGACCGCTGTCTATGTTGTGTGTTATGTCCTTCAATTAATGAAACCATTGCTTCTCGGTTACACAGGTTATTGTAGGACCGCTTGTGACACACCTGTGAGCTGTCCTTAGCAAACATCCATCTGCAAAGATGCCCCATCACTTAGTTATTTCCACACATCTGTCCATACCTGAGGTACATCTTTCCATACATTCAGCATATCACCATATACAGTTGGCAATGCTGAGGCTGCATTGCAACTGCATGATGTACTAAGATACACGTCACCTGCATACATCAGCAACTACACACGCATGGTATCTGAACGCACATCACTACATGTACATGTGTTTAGGTCCTACAATTCTATCATTTGGGCATGTTTGTAGGCATTGCAATTGGTGGACATGTGTAATGACATACATGACACATGGACTGTTGTATGATATGATAGGTGTAATGGGTGACCGATACAGAGGGAATGCTACCTCTGTCAACATTGATATCACACCTTATGTACTGTTCGCATTCATCATCCATGGACCTACATTCCATGTGCATGTGTGTAATGGCTGTAGCCACCTATCTGCACAAAGGACAACAACAGCTATGCTATTTACATGTATGTTGTGTGTGTGAGGCATGTACATATCCAGGGCAGGTACATGTATGTCATATCCAAACATGAGGGTGTGTACTGGTGTACAGCAACAGTCATCTGCTAATTCTGTAAATAATGGAGGGTCCCTAATATGTGTACAGCTGACCTGGTTACAGACAGTGGTATCATTGCATTGTATAACACATGATGCAACTGTGTCAGTACATGGGTACTTTCTACAGCTGATGTAGAGCTTGGTACAGTCCACTGTTCAAGGGTCACATGGTGGTGTACTCTTATATGTCCTACAACATGTATGGATGTGTGCTGGTGGTCCGAGGGCATGGTGGTGTCTGAGGTTTACATCCTAGAATGCAGCATTTGACACTGTGTCCTGCACCTGACTCATCTGTGATGCCTTCCGTGGGGGTACTGGTCAGTACATGTGAGTGGCCTGTATGTATGTGGGGACACCACCACCTGGAGTGGTCCGTACCTGTGTTATGGCCCACATGTCTGGTTCTGAGGTATATGGTGGTAGTACTATTGTGCACTACAGAGCCATCGGCCAGGTGTTCCTCACTGCACAGATGTCAGTACTCCCCATTGTTGGATCTACAGTGAGCAGCTGTGATTATGGACACTACACATCTAGCACTGGTTAGCATAAGCATACAATGCAGTTGTCCTCTAGGTGTCAGGGTGTTATCCTGTGTTTAGGACATTTGCCTTGAAATGGCACTATATGGGTGGATGCGACTTGGGTATTATGCCCACTCCCTTGAATCATGGATGCATGTGATATGTGTCAAAGGCCTGTCTACTGTCAGTAATGTCATCCCAGAATGACAAACATTGGACAACCTCGTACTTACAGCAGGACGTTGGCTCATTGTGTTGGTCAAGCAGTTGCCACTCTTAGCAAGGTTCATTGTGTTGGTCAAGCAGTTTCCACTCCTAGCAAGACATCACTGCGAGTGGTGGTATTGTGCTTGGTATAGGATGGTACATCTAAGGTGACGGACAGCAGCAGACATTGTGTAAAAGACCGGTGTCATATATACGTAGAGCAGTGATCCTGCTAACAATGACAACTACTAACACCAGAGCCCATTACAATGTGTTCCTTATGTCTAACTGTAATAGCATAGCCACTGTGGCCTTCCGTGTTTAGAATCAGAGTGCATCCCAGACAGCCCTGTGCTACTAAGTGTATGAGCATGCCCAGTATAACCTTGTGTAGATGGACACATAGTGCATTCCGAACAGCCCTGTGCTACTAAGTGTGTGAGCATGTCCAGTGACACCTTGTGTTGGTTATGTGCCTCTGTGTATGGGCATGGCCACTGTAAAACTGTATAGTGATAGTAGTCATCCATTCCACAGATGGGCATACTCCAGGTCAGGATGGAATCCTACTTTAAACACACAGATTCACAGATATGAACATCTTAACTGCCAGCAACTCTGTTGATGTCCGAATTCCTAGAAGGTCATAATGACAGCCTTGAAATGTGTAGTCTGTGTGGTGTGACTCATAACTATGTAGTGTTGTAATACTGATCTTTAGATAAGAAAGTGTTCTGTTCCCACCACTGGCGTGTGTTTGTTCCCATCTGCCTGAGGACTGAATAATGCTTTTAGACTGCTCACACTCCATACAATTCTTATACCCACCTTTGGCAAGGCTGATGATGTCACCCACCTACAAATACACCTCTGGGAGTGCTGTGCCCCAGTAATCTCGGTAGTGCATTTTGTAACTGTGTAATGCTGTAGTGTAATAAAGTAGTTAGGTCAGTGTTCTAATCCCAGACTTGCCAAGGGTGTGTGTGTGTGTGTGTGTGTGTGTGTGTGTGTGTGTGTGTGTGTTTTTTTGTCCCCATCTGACTGAGGACTGAATAATGCTTTTAGACTCTCACACTCCATATAATTCATATACCCACCTTTGGCAAGGCTGATGATGTCACCCACCTACAAATACACCTCTGGGAGTGCTGTGTCCCACTAATCTCGGTAGTGCGTTCTGTAAATGCGTAATGCTGTAGTGTAATAAAGTAGTTAGGTTGGTGTTCTAATCCCAGGCTTGCCAAGTGTGTGTGTGTTTGTCTCCGTCTGCCTGAGGACTGAATAATGCTTTTAGACTGCTCACCCTACATACAATTCTTATACCCACCTTTGGCAAGGCTGATGATGTCACCCACTTACAAATACATCTCTGGGAGTGTTGTGTCCCAGTAATTTTGGTAACACATTCTGTAACTGCGTAATGCTGTAGTGTAATAAAATAGTTAGGTTGGTGTTCTAATCCCAAGCTTTCCAATTGTGTGTGTGTGTTTCCCCATCTGCCTGAGGACTGAATAATGCTTTTAGACTGCTCACACTCCATACCATTCCTATACCCACCTTTGGCAAGGCTGATGATGTCACCCACCTAGAAATACACCTCTGGGAGTACTGTAACCCAGTAATCGGGGTAGCACATTCTGTAACTGCATAATGCTGCAGTGTGATAAAATACTTAGGTCAGTGTTCTAATCCCAGACATGCCAAGTGTGTTTGTGTGTGTCTGCCTGCGTGAGACAAGTACAGTGCTTTGTAGACTATGCACTCTGTACAAATCACCTGACCACCTTTGTCATTCCTGCTGTTGTCACCCACCTACGGATACATCTTTAGGTGTGCTGCAACCCAGCATTCACAGTAGCATGTGCCCTGAACGAGTATTGCTGCAGTGTGATACGGTAGGTAGGGGCCTGTATACAGGACATGTCAAGTGTGTGTTTGTCTGTCAGAGCCTGTGTAGTGGTGGCTGTGAGGGTCTTACCATTGGACATGTTGGGGAGCGAATATTGTGTCCATCTTATGACACATTGGCCACCTCACGAGGAATGCAGCTGTAAGTCAGCCACGGGACTGTGTTGGCAAACCATACCCCTACATCTGGCAAAAGGCCTGGTGAACAAAGTATGCAACCCTACTAGTACCCGGTATATGTCCTACACCCATGTGCCATGCACAAACAAACTTGCCTAGGATATCTCGCTATGTTGCTAGTACCATGCACATTGGTGACAGATATTAGGCATGGTGTGAATGCAGTGGCCTGCAGAGGACATGGCACCCTGTACAGCGGTACAATAGGCACATATATGCGCACATTGTGCCTTCACTATGTTCCACACTGGATGACTGCAACATATGTGGTGCCATCAAATGTGATCCACACAGGCCATACAATGCTGTATGCATGTACCCTGTATGGACCCATGCCACTGACACCACAGAATACCTGTATCATACTTTCAATGCAGGTGCAGGGTAGACTTGCTCACTATAAGCAGGTTTCGCCACACAAGGCCAGTATTGGCATATCGGGGGATAACAAGCTGTGTACACAACATGTGCCTGCCAAACCAGGTACACCTGTACATGTCACTATACAGTATTGTGGGACATGCACAACCCAGGCAATGTCCATGTGAAGGACTATCAAACACAGACATGGAATGCATTGCAAAGCTATGGCCATACACATTGGTAACCAGGGTGTCAGGGCAGATCATGCAGTACCCATCTGTGTGAGACATTGCAGACACTACACCCCTGCACTGCACACCATTGTCGGGTGATGCGATGCCAGGGATTACCCCTCACCCATCCTTGTACAGCCATCTTGCACAACCAACCACTACACACCCATGAAGCAATGCATACATATATGCCAGTACTGACACCTTGTGTCTGAGTGTGGGTTATGATGCTCCCAACCACAGTCACTCCCAGTATAACCCTCATTGGCATACCAACAGATGTCAAACACTTTCACATGCCCTAGCCCGTAGAACCTCCAGATATCCCCTGTGGTGCATGTAGTCCTGTGCATTACTGCAGTGTGGCAAACTAAGTAGTTTGGTTGTGTATTTGTGGCCCTGGCAAAGAGTGTCAATGTGTGACAATTAGAAAGTGTGGTTGTGGTGACAATGGCATCCGTTCATGGGGACATCCATGTGTGTCACACCTAATGTATGTCTACTATATCTCTGTTGCAGATGTCACTCACCTACAAACATATATGTTCTTACAGCACAGCAACATGTCGCCTTTGTGGCACATGTAGTAACGTCATGTACATGTAATAGTAATGAGTAGTCAGTCAGGGGTTTGACCCCTGTACTCTTAGGCATGTGGCAGACAATGATTAGGGTTAAGTCTCCAAGCCCTTTCCTGGTGTACTTTGCCTGTCCCACCCACACACTTTCTGGTGAATGTGAAGGAATACACCTGCTCAGCAGCAGCATGTGTATTGTAAGTGATGGACATGGTCAGGTGATGGCCTCTGCACATATTGCAGTCCTCCTCTAGCTGATTGCACATGGAACAGCTGTGATGGTGTTCCCATAGCCATTCGCATGATAAACACAGTACACTGTCTAGGGAAAACATGTTGGTATTTGACCATGACAGTCACTGTGAGTGGTACCTGGATGTGAGGTTCTGAAACGGCATCACAGATGATATCTGGATGTGCCTCAAACATCATACACAGTGGAAAATAGCCTAAAGACAGCAGGGTGATGTGCCACACATGACTACAGCATGTAAGTGTAGCTATGCTGCATTGAGACTACTGCCTGTTTAACATGTTGTATGTGATAAAGGCTATTTTGCATGTTTTAATACAGACATGACAGTACTCTGTTCATGAAGGACCTCCATCTGTAGAGCCATCTGTGAACTGGTCAGTGTGTGGAACCATTTGTTTCCTGTGTTACACACTGAACACACATCTGTACACAGCAGGAGCATAGTGTGAGGATTGCAGACAGTACATGATGATAGGGATGTGTTACTGCCATCGCATCCCTGACTGGACATATGTCACATGAAACAGTGGTATGACAGACACTGTCTCTGGGGTTCCCAGTGACAAGCCAATAATGGGCAACTGTTCATAGCTGCGGTCACACGTCTACTATACATTGTACAGATGGCATGCAGTATATATGCATGTGTTGTGCTCCCTCTGCAAATGTATATCATCTGTTGTGTTGGGTTGATGGCGATATCGGTGCATACTGTTGTAGGTATCCCTGTATGCTGTTGTCTATCACTAAGCCATATGTGGGTTTAAACTGCAACACCATAGGCTGAATGGGTTGGGAGGTCCCGGGAGAACCTACTGTCCCACTTCAGCTGACCATGGCACCGGGCACCAGCACATCAGGGGCCCAGCCTTAGACATCAACCTCTGTTGGCTCTGCACCACCTTCTGGTGGTACCACCACTGAGGATGGGGCATGTCCCCCCAGGGGGCAGGACCAGACAGGTACATGTCTGCTGTCATGCGGTCCAAGACGTGTTGCGTTGGGGGCTCACTAAGGGGTTCCGAGACCAGATACGCAAGCTCAAGGGTGGAGTGTCACATTTCCAGGGTGATGCTGCCCCTCCTGGACAGCCCCCAGCACTGCCTCTTTTGCAGCTGTTTAGGTGCAGTGGCAGTTGCCCATGGCTGGTGACCTCCGTCCCACTGTTCCCATGGGCTTGTGAATGCCGAACACCCATCCCCATCGAGGTGTATCCCCCCACATTTGTCATATACCAACCCTGTATGCTGTCTTGTCTGTGATCCTACCCTACCTATCCTTCACAGCCATACCTACACTACTCCCCCCACATCTGACTCTCACCCTATAGAAACATAAGGTCAATCGGCTCCATCTGCCCTATACATAGCTGTCCATTTCACACATGTGCCCACTGGACACATGTACCCTTGTAATATGCATCACAACATACTCCTGTTATCCTCACCCCTGTCCCTCAGGTGCATGATCCTGGTATGCACATTACTCCTAAATGGTCCAGGTACACATGATGAGGATGACTCCATTGTACACACAACACTACCGGTCCCTCTATGGTTACCCCATTTACCTTTATCATGATGAGGATGTTGCACACAGCACCTTGCATGAGTACTGTTCACACATAATGATTGGGCAGGCACTGTTGTGTTAATGTACATTACATGCACAGAGTGATGTATATGGCCAATGTACAACTGTTTGCATGTATGAATGACACATGTCTGTTTGAGGGAGTCTTGAGATTACATAGAACAACACCACTACATAATACAGGCGTCGCTGGTGTTTCCCGTTCCATTCATTTGTAATGCTTTGTTGCCACATGGTATGTTCCTAATATATCTCTATATATGTATGTACCTATATGCTGGACATAACCACTCATATATACATCTACCTGATGGGATACATTCCTATACTGTTGAATGACTGCGCTGTATGATATGTTTGTGGTACTGTACATTGTCTGTATATCTGCCATGGAGTATTGATAAATCACATTAGCTGTGTGTGCAGGGTCCTGGTTCCAAGACTTGCAAAGGACGTTTATTTGGCCACAGGACAGAACAAGGCCATTGGATACAGTGGGAGTAAGGCACATTAAAGCAGTTGTGAGCAGTTGTGCGTGGGTTTGTGCAGTGTTAAGCAATGCTAACCTCTGGTTACAGCTTCTTACACTCAGCCTCTACATTGCTTTACCAGTGCAATACTCACATACTGATAGCCAAGCAGGCTTACACCCGCTCTCACTCGCATTTGCAAATGCACCGAGATTGGTGCTTTCATCTGACACTCACACCCCTGGGTGGGAGTGAGGACCACAATATTACTTTGTGATGCATATTACATCGGATTACATGCCTACAGTATCGGGAATGGCTGCCCATTAGACGATGGCATGCCATTTGACTGTACAGAATCGGCGGCCTGTCCAGTGATTTATTCATATTATTTGTGTGCTCCTCTTACAATCTGCTCCCATCTGGCTGATACATGGGAACTGAGACTCTTCAATACAGGCAAGTAATTGGGTTTTGGGACCCACATCCATCGGCCGAGTTATGCTACCACATACCTATTATAGGGTTGCCATCTTTTCAATTGCCCAAGGTGGGACTTTTATGTAGAAACGTCAAATTTTGCAGGGCAAAACATAGCCACAGCCAGTACAAAGGAAAGAACTTCACAGTTTTGTCTAAATAAAAGCTTATTCTTGTAGCATTATAGTTGCTTATTCTGTTTCTTATAACATTTAGGTGTTTCAGATACAAAATAATTGTTTTATGCAACTACTACAGACAATATAGGAAGTCTTTGTCCTAAAATCTCAGGACATTTGTCATATTTTCAATTATTTTGCAGGACACAACTGCCCAAAGGTGGACAGGTGGTAACCCTAACCTATTCTATCATCTTTCTAAGGTAGTCAGCGGAATATGCACTTTCTGTCACTATCAGACCTCTCATACGAATGGGGAAGAATAAACACTGAATCAGGGACACTGCATAACAACATCAGGGACACATTTAGAAGTTTTGTGCTATTAACCTGACACATTGACAGACCCAGACCATATGTAGTCATACACATTGTCTGAGGTACATGCTGTTTATGACTCTTACATGTTGTCATTATTCATTAAGTATTTTCCACCGCCTTTCCTCCTAATATCACTAGTTCTAGGAGGGTTTAGGTGAGACAGAGTTAGATTCTGAGTCGTAATCACGGACGTCCCTGGTAATCGGGGACAGTTCTATGGTATGGTCCCTATGTGTTCCCCCAATGGTTTACGGACTATCCAGTGGATGTGCTGTTAGGGTTTGGGAGGTATGGGCGTCTGCTATGCCCATATCTGAATATTACTTACATCCATGGGGCAGTCCTAATATGGCTCTGCCAGCCAACACCTGCACGCCTAAGGCCATAATCGCATACCCATAGTTCTCCTATTTGCCACTCCTCTACAGCACTCATCCTTACTGTGGGCGCAGGTGGGGTATAAACGCACCACTACACACTGCCCACTCTCCCCGTGTCGGGACACATGTCGTACGTTGTGTTGACCCATGTGTTATCAGGCTTACACGACCTACTGGTCCGTGTACATCTACAGCCTGGTCGGAGAAAACATTACAGGGTCTGGCTCTGGTCATTAATTTTTGGTGTCCCACAAGGGACATCGATGTCTATGTTTCAAGTGTCGATCTTGCAGATCTCTCCCACAGGTAGTTTCCTGCCGGTAGTCTGGGAAGCAGTGGTGTATTTACCTTTATTGTGTGTCTGTAGGTCTCTCCAGCCTAGCTGGGGGGGGGGGGGTGATGCTACATGCTACATGTTTGTTTATTGGACCTCCCACCAACATATGCCTAACCTGTGAACATATGTTACCCGTAACTGCTCTATCATATCCTAGCTATATACATGTGTATATTTACTCTAACATATATATATATATATATATATATATATATATATATATATATATATATATATATATTTACATTAATATATACAGATATATCTGCATATGCATGCATACATGTATATTCATATCTTGCTGTATTTATATATATATATATATATATATATATATATATATATATATATATATGTATACAATTTAACGACATATGGGTCTATGGTTGTCTGCATATGTATATATTCATATGTGGGTATGTATCTGTATTCATTCTCTGTATATATACATTTGTACTACGGCGAGGGAGAAGCATATCTCTATCTCGCTATGGGTGGATATACACACAGATAGCTCTACATATATACGTCTACATCTGGTTATTCCGTTCCTTGCCATATAGATTCCACTTTGCTTTAGTGGGTCTCGTAGGGTATGTGGCTGCTTGTTGGGTGTCACCTCTGCCCAATTAACACATTCACTTGCATCCCTAGGGCTGTCCATATTGACCAACATCAGCCAACACCTGCACACCTAGACCCATAAGTAGATACCCATAGTTCTCCCAGCCTCGCCTCCTCGACAGCACCCATCCTTTCTCTGGGACCTGGTTGGTTTTGGACACACCACTACATGCAGCCCACTCCCCACTTCATAGGACCCATTTCATAAAATTGTCTCGGCCCATGGGTCATCAGCGTTACCCGCCCTTGTATTCCAAGTCTGTATAAACTGCAAACAAGATGGCCAATCTATAACATATGTATTGTTTTGCCAATTTTTGGAGTGTCCCGCAAGGGACGCTCCAGTATGTGTTCAATGATTAGAATCCACGGGTGCACTGTGTCCTCCCCTGGATGTATCCTGCCTTTGGTCTGGGGAGCAGTGGGCACTTTACTTGATTGTATGTATATTTCCCATGTCCGGCTGTAGGGGGGGGGTGGAAGGGCATGCTACGTGTGTCATATGTCTTACCTGAGCTCCTCACTTCCATTGCCATAGCCTGTGGACGTATGTCATTCCTGTGTTCTTTTTCCTATCATAGCTGAATATCTCTATATATCTATGTACCCACACACACACTCACACACACACACACACGCACACATATATTATATAGATATATATATGTATTTATATATGTTCTTATATATATATATATATATGTATATGTATGTCTGCAACCATATATATATATATATATATATATATATATATATATATATATGTAGATATATATATATATGTATATATATATATATATATATATATAAATGTGTGTGTATATCTATCTATATATATATATATATATATATATATATATATATATATATATATATATATATATATATATATATATATATATATATATATATATATATATATATATATATATATATATATATATATATATATATATATATATATATATATATATATATATATATATATATATATATATATATATATATGTGTATATAATTGGGAGCCTATTTATGTACGTGTTCAGCTTATTTCCTTTACAGTTAGACCGGTTTAGTACTTGGCATTGCCGTAGCGGGCAGATCACAGGAATGATTCCATGTGTGGGGAGGCCCTCACATTTGATTATCATCAGCACAGCACTGACTTAGGATACTGTACATGCCTCTGCGTTGCAGCAGTTTCGGCCCGTCCCTCTTCTGCACAGCCTATTATTCCATCTACTGTCGATGTTTGTATGTGCACATTCCTATTATTTATGTCTACAAATGGAATGCATTTGTTACAGAGAATGTACTTCTACATATTGATGTCTGCATGTGTGTATGCATATATACCTATTACAAACTCATTCACCTCTACGGGGCGGTCCAATTAGAACTGGGCCATCCAACCCTGGCACTCCTGGATCCATAATTTCATACCCATAGTTCCTCCACCCCACCCGTGTTCAACTTACACGGGTAACTTTCAATATGCACTTGTTATCACAGCCATGACACACCTCCAAACATTGCCCTCTCCAGAGTGTTAGGGCCCTACACATACGTTGTCCCACCTCATGTATTCCCAGGCTCTCCCACCATTTAGTCTTTGAACATTCCTGCCCTTGCTTGTGTAATGGTCGGAGGGCTAAACGCTCTTATTAATTTTTGGGTAGTCCCAGCAGGGACCATCCTCTGTCTGTGTGTAAAGTGGACTGAGCAATTCAACTCACATGCATATACACCTACATGCATTTTTACATTTCCCATACTGTTGAATGACCACCAGTTACCATCGCATATACCCGCCTAGGCACCACAATCACCCTATTTCCGAGTGCCAGATGTGGAAGCTTCATGGGAACATGTGAAATGTATTTATTCCCGATAATGCACATGGGGAGACGTGCATCACAGTCAGGTGTTTAATCCCGGGTCACAGGTTCTCCAGGACCAGGTCGAGGCTGAGCAGGGTTGTGGTCAGGTACTGCTAATCTGACTTGTGCCCGGTAGGGTTGCCACCTTTTCAAATGCCCACAGTGGGACATGTTTTGTACAAACGTCAGAGTTTGCAAGGCAAAACATACCCACAGCCAGTACATAGGATAGAACTTCACTGTTTTGCCTACATAAATGCTTATTCTTTTAACACTTTAGTTGCTTATTCTGTTTCTTATAACATTTAGGTTTTTCAGAAACAGAATAACTGTTTTATGCAACTATTACATTAAATATAGGAAATGTTTGTCCTAATATCTCAGGACATTTGCCATTTTTCCAATTTTTATGCAGGACACAACTGGTCAAGGAGGGACAGTCCCTCGCAAAGTGGGACAGATGGTGGCCCTAGTGCCCGGATGTCAACGGGAGTGGACATCGTGTTATGCCACAAAGTCTAATCTTGATAACAGACACATCCCATGAGGGATGTCCAAAAATTGTAAATGACGGACCCCATTCAGCTGGCTTTTTGAAAATGTGGTAGGGTTATGCAAGCATGGGATACCTAGTTTGCATGCCTGAGACTGCCTAGGGTGCAACTGCCTACTAGATATGGGTAGGGGTCACTATATGCAGATATGGCTGTGCCAAGCTAGCAGCCCATGTATGGGTGGTTTTGGTGGATGTTCAGCAAGGGGGGGGTGGTGTGTTGTGGAGGAGATGATGGGTATTCAGTTATGTATCCAGGTGTGTTGGGGTTGGATGGCTCGATTCAGGCCAGACCATTATGTGGGTGTGAGCCGGTAACATTTCTGTACATGTCTATCGCACATTTTAATGTTTATATGTTTGTGGGATTGTGTTCTGCAATATGGCCTGTCAGGTTGTATTGTGGATGTGAATGTTTGTTCTTTGCTCTTTGGTTTCCTTTCTGATTCACCCACTGCTTCCTCATACGCCTCCAGTTCACCTATTGTGCATCCGACCCAGTCTCCCCTTGGCAAATTATTACATTACCTGTCACCCCCCCACCCCCATATTCCACACACACCATCCATCCCTTCTCTGGTTGATGGCCCATGGCACAGACAACAGAACACATTGCATACTCTACATATCTCTGGTACCAATATGGTTGTGAGGACAACCCTGGCATATTTGATCTTCCGCATGCTGTACTTCACGCACATAGGTGCATGCAAATACCTATCTTTCATGACATGGTAGGTAGACCCGGGTAATACCCATTCATCTTTGGGCCGTCCAGACAGGGACGACCTGGACTGCGAATGGGCAGATATTGAGCAAATGCTCTGACCATTGGTAGGGTTTCCACCTTTTCAGATGGCCAAAGTGGAACATCTTCGGGATATGCATCAGATTTTACAGGCCAACACATGTCCACGGTCAGTACAAAGGAGAGTACTTTACTTTTATGCCTATGTGACAGCTTGTTCTTTTAGCAGTTTAGTTGCTTATTCTGTTTCTTGTAACATTTAGGTAGTTTAGATACAGGATTAACTATTTTATGGAACTATTACATAAAATATGGCACATAAGTATGTCCTACAATCACAGGATATTTAATATTTTTAATAGTTTTGGTAAGGAAACAACTGCCCAGAGAGGGACTGTCCCTCAAAAAGTGGGACAGGTGGTAACCCTTACCATTGGGCTAGGCTTAGCAAAGGGCAATGGTGCACTAACACACTGCATTTCATGTCCACTTGCTATAACAATCAAAACTACAATGGAATACGGGCACAGGGTTTTAAATGTCATTTGTTCGAGGGACAGGGACTCAATATTCAGCTACGTGCCTTTGTGTTTACTTTTTATTTTGGTGTTCGCAAAACTGTCTTGTATGCTTTGCATATATTTCAGTATCCATGGACACTGACAGGAGTGATTGTTATTAGAGGCAGGCTGTACTAGTCAGCATTTTAGGTTGCGTGTCTGCAGCCGACATGTTCACACCTCCATGCAGTGATGAGACATGCCCCCTGCACTCGCGCACATTTACTATGCATGTGAACATTGCGGCAGCATGCCTTCATTAATATGCATGTGGTACTGCTGCACCATCCCTGTGCCGCATGGTCATGAATCCCAGGGTAAATCATTTAAAATAATTTTAGAAATGTGTAGTGTATCAAATGAAGTGCACAATAATAGACCAGTGGGGAATTTTAAACGTGGAATGTGTATGTATTGTTGTTATATTTTGTCATATTTTGGAAACTGGGGACTGCTTTCATTTGAATGGTGAAATAATTTTTTTAAGTGATCATTTTAATTGTAGTAGTAAAAATGTGATTTATATGGCCAAATGTCAAAATTGCCCGGTATATTATATAGGAAAAACTGGTAGACGGTTTAAAGACCGAATAAGGGAGCATCTTTGGAACATCAAAAATCACAAGATGACTAATGCTTTAAGTAGACTTCTTTTGGAATATAACCATCATACTTTCAAGTTTTTAGTAATACAGCAATTAGTTAAGGATATGCAAGGGAGAATAGTAGATGTACACCTGGGTATATGTGAGTTAAAATGGCAGTTGCATCTAAACACAACTCAATATACAGTACAGTAGTAGTACTAAACTAACTGCTCTTGTGAGCCATTTTAATCCTAGCCAATTATCCCTTGTGAGATTCAAACCCTGCACCTTGTGTTTGTAAGGCAAACACCTTAACCATTAGGCCACCCTTTTATATATCCAGGCATTAATGAAAATGTCAGCATATCCAGTGTATTAAAGTTAAAAAATATACAATATAATACATATTTATGGTACATGTATATTTTTTGTACTCATGTTTTTCTTGTCGTAATCATTTTTAATGTTTTAATATATGTTGTGTAAATGGAAAATTCTGATGCAAGTGTTTTTAAATGTGAGCTATTGAAGTATTGTATTTTACTTGGTTTAGAGAGGATTAATTTTAATTAATTAATTAATTAATTAATTAATTAATTAATTAATTAATTAAATTGGTGTGGATATAAAAGTGCTGGATTTAATGTAAAGTATTGTTCTGAGGAAGTCCCTACTTAGAGGGAAAATAGCGCTTGAGCTGTTTGTCAATTAAAGCTTTGGATTTTCCTGTGCAGTGCTGGTTTCCACTTTTTATTTTTTAGTCATGTTCTTGTGGTTATTGGGCTAGAGAAATATTGTCATTCAGCCCTGGCCATCTGTAGGAATTAAAGTGAACTTGCCAAAACAATTCACGTTTTTCCAACAATAGTTCCCAAGGACCCCCTCTTACATTACATGCCATCTTTCAACCACTGTAAAATGAAATTTATGGTCCTCATATGCTATTATATGCCTACTAAGTGCATTGGTGGTCCTGCCTTTTCTGATGCCATACATATGTTCATAAACTCTCTCACATAATTTTCCTTCAGTTTTTCCTATATAGAAACAATCACAGGACTGGCATAAAGCAATATATACCAACCCATTACTTTCACAATTATATTTCCCCCTCAAAAGAAAGGTGTTGCCCTGTACCACAAACCTATCCCCCTCCAAGATAAATCAACAGCTACCGCATCTACCACATTTATCCATTCCAGGTGACTTCTTATGAATCATACCTGTCTGTGAAAATAGACTATGACAAAGTTATAATAGTACCTGTTGTTGAGAAGCTTGAGTGCATGTGTGATATGATGGATTCTAGCACCCAACAAGCAACTTATGGTGACTTTTTCCTTGTATAGCCTGGTGAGGGGGCACATCTGTGTCTTCTATGAATGGTATGTTGGATCTGTGGCTGGGCCTTAGACACTGTGAGACACAGGCGTGTGTACTATCTGTCATGTTTGGTGGTGATGTGTGTGTGTGTGTGTGTGTGTGTGTGTGTGTGTGTGTGTGTGTGTCTTTGCCTAGGAGGTCTCTTTTGTTTAGGTATGTTTCTGCTGAGAACCTCCACATACATGGGAGTGTTTTGTATAGGTGTGGGTGGTGTTAGAGGTGTGGTGTTTGTAGTGTTCGTGCAGACAATCTTCTCAGTGCCAGATGCACTGGCTTGTGACAGAGATCACAAGGATTCTAGGCTCTTAATGTAATTGCATCTCTCACATATTGTGTTCCTAAGTGGTAGTGGTAGAGGTTGTCCATGTACATGAGGCAGTTGCTACACTATCTCAGGATGCCCATATCAACCAGACTAGCAGAAGAAACCACAGGAAATTGCAGGTCCATTGTTGTCAGAGTCTGTGGAAGAGAGGTCAGAGATAGTAGAGTGGTTACTATCAGAGCAGAGTATCTATGGTTGTGAGTAAGGCTGGATAAAATCAGTACAGTAGCTGCAAGGGAAGGCTTTATTTACACAAGAATGCTGTAAGGGAAAAATGCAGCTGAGATACCTTACAAAGGATTAAAACAGCACCACAGTGGTGTGTGATGCACAAACAAGTGCAAACCAGTGCAAACACAGGGATTAAATACTACAGAAATGTAAGTAAAATAGAAACACTGGAATTGACCATTTCACCCTTGTCCTTGAGCTCTTAGCTAAACACCCTATGCCAGACCAGTTCCAACCAGTTCACTTACTCCTACTAAGTGGAGGTAGGCCCCTGACAACACAAAATGGTATTGCAGGAAACACAGGAATCACACAAACAGATCTGGATACAGCAAAATCTGTAACCACACTATGCTAAAGATATTTAACTTTGTTTAGGTTGATTTAACACAGTAAAACAGCTACACACTTAAATATAACAGTAGAACAGTTCACACTCAGTTAATTAAACAGTTTAACACTAAAAAAGTGAAAAAATATAGTGCAACTGTAATGCAAGTTAATAAAACAGCAAAGTTAATCAAATACAAGTGCAGTATAAGTCAGAATAAATTGAAATGGCACTTGGTTTTGTAGATTCTCTCAGCAGATTTAAAATCCGCACAGGGGAGATGCAGAACAATTTAATCAGGTTACCAACAAGCAGTAACAAATGCAGCAGAATAAACACAATTGAACACCTAAGCACAGGCAGCAAAATAAAGTAGGAAGTGGCACAATTCTTTTAAAAAATGTGTAAGAAGCACATTTCTCACAGCTTTTTGAATAGTACTGTAATAGTCAAGAAAATGGATAATGTTAAACATATTTTTGCAAGCAGTGTATCAGTAAGTCTTGCATAATGAAAATGTGCTGTTTAACATATATGATTAATGTTTTAAAGATAAGCACAATAAATTGTATGTCTACCTTCCTAGACACGACAATGAATATATTTCTGATAAATATTGCTTGTACGTGTATGATGAGCACAATACCTTTGCTGAAGTCATCATTACTCATCACATATCCCAACTATGCATTTAGGACCCTCATGTCTTCTGAGTTATGCATGTAACATACACAGACCTAATCATCACATGCAACTGCATCAATGTGAGCCATGCTTACTTGTAGTAAGAATGACTTTTACATAAGAATGCATTTCAAGACAGGGTTACAACCATATACATATAGGGCTCTATGAAGTGTATCTCCATTCATTCAGATATAAAATTTTTATATTATAACATTACTTCTCCTTTGGCAATGGTAGTTAATAAAGTAAGCTGCAATTTTTTGCCTCCTGTATCCCATGGGTTCTATTCCCAGCTGTCACCAAAATATTTTAACATTGGATAAGCCCCCAAATGACAATATGTCAGAACAAAGCCATCTTTCACCTTCCAAAGTGCAACTGTCAAAGCCATGCCAGCAGGCAGTCCATTGTTGAACATTGTAAACTCTGACAATGAGTAGAGCATCACACATAACACAGGTCAATGCCATGTTTCTCACGTTTACTACTATCTGCTGTAAGTTGACAGTGGAGAGAATGGTGCTAAATTTAGAGCACAAAGGTGGGGTGTTGAAAAGTCTAGGATATTTGTGGCAATCTTTGTGAAGCACTACAGCTGTAGGCTGCTGCAGGGGGGATTAAACTGGGTGTCAGTTTAAGGCTGAGGCTTGGAATAACTTAGCTAGGGCTATCTCCACTGTAACTGGCATTCCATGGAATGGGTAACAATGTCATCACTAGTACAGTGACCTTTAAAAGCAGAGGCAGGACTGCCTAAGCCAAGGGAGGCTAAATTCTAGGACTGGGAACGCCCCTGGTTGTCTAAGTATTCTGACACATAACCTGTCTATGCTATGGCAGTAACTGGGAACACCCCTGGTCATGTAAGTATTCTGACACATAACCTGTCTATGCTATGGCAGTAACTGGGAACACCCCTGGTTGTGTAAGTACTCTGACACATAACCTGTCTATGCTATGGCAGTAACTGGGAACACCCCTGGTTGTGTAAGTATTCTGACACATAACCTGTCTATGCTATGGCAGTAGCTGGGAACACCCCCAGTCGTGTAAGTACTCTGACACATAACCAGTCTATGCTATGGCAGTAACTGGGAACACCCCCGGTTGTGTAAGTATTCTGACACATAACCTGTCTATGCTATGGCAGTAACTGGGAACACCCCCAGTCATGTAAGTACTCTGACACATAACCTGTCTATGCTATGGCAATAACTGCACCCCTGGTTGTGTAAGTATTCTGACACATAACCTGTCTATGCTATGGCAGTAACTGGGAACACCCCTGGTTGTGTAAGTATTCTGACACATAACCTGTCTATGCTATGGCAGTAACTGGGGACACCCCCGGTTGGGTAAGTATTCTGACACATAAACTGTCTATGCTATGGCAGTAACTGGGAACACCCCCGGTTGTGTAAGTATTCTGACACATAACCTGTCTATGCTATGGCAGTAACTGGGAACACCCCCGGTCATGTAAGTATTCTGACACATAACCTGTCTATGCTATGGCAGTAACTGGGAACACCCCCGTTCGTGTAAGTATTCTGACACATAACCTGTCTATGCTATGGCAGTAACTGGGAACACCCCCGATTGTGTAAGTATTCTGACACATAACCTGTCTATGCTATGGCAGTAACTGGGGACACCCCTGGTTGTGTAAGTATTCTGACACATAAACTGTCTATGCTATGGCAGTAATTATCTGCCAGCCAGTGGAGGTACTCATTATGCTTCTATACATATTTCTCTTCTTTTTGTTCTCTACAGCTGCAGAAGAGATTGCTGCAAACTGTGAGGTGCACCAGAAGAGATTATCTCATCTCAGAGAGGAACCGGGTGTGTATGAATGTAATAAAACTTATAACCATAATGTTTCTTTCATTCCCTCAAGCAGAAACATGTTGAGTAGGAATAGGTCATTAGACACCTCAATCAAGCATGCCTTCCCAAAGAAGTGTTGCTGCTTGCATTAGGCAAATAAACTACCAGTTTCACTGTGTGTGGGTTCAGCACCCAGAAGCAGCATTTTTTATAAACTGTTATTTATAAGATCATAACAACAGTCTCTCAGGGCACTCTAAATACTTGGGAATTGATGAAGGATTAGCAATAAAACACTAACAAATGTGAGTAAAACTTAGTAAGGAGTATTTTAGAACACTTAAATTAATCCTGAAAACAATGTTGACATCTAAGAACAAAATCCAAGCTATAAACCAATTTTCTCTTCCTGTCCTAACTTACAGTTTTGGAGTGATTGATTGACCCCAAAACATGTCGGATAGATTAGATATTAAAATAAAAAAGATGCTTCATGCTCACCAAATGATCTACAAAAATCAGTGCATACCAACATTATATATTTCCCATTCCGAAGGAGGGAGGTGGTTCCTTGAAATTGATTACCTGTACAGATCTGCAATTGTGGGACTCCACACATATCTGCTGACCTCATGAGACCCAAATGTAGTGAACATTTTGAAACATGAGGAGAATAAATCTAAGATTACTTCCCTGCTTAACCTAGCAGAAACATATCGGCATCAAGCAGGAATGGAAATCAACCCCTAAGTAGATAAAAATCAGACAGCAACTGACTGTGCCAAAAAACAAAAGAAAGAATATAAGGTGAAGGATCAGATGAAAAGGCAAGAAATATGGAAAACGCATAAATAGAGTTGCAAGTATAGAAAACTTCTGGAAGAACCTCATATTGATCAGGTGCCAACACAGGAATCATTAAGGAGAGGTGAATTCAAACCAAGAGATGAAAGGTGAATATTGGCGGCTCAAGATAGTGGGCTTTGTACACGCTGGTTTACAAAGTCCAGTGAACATGTGGGAGAAACAGACAAATATAGGTTTTGTAAAACCAAACTGGAAACAGTCTGACAATTTGTTGCTGGTTGTGATATACTAATGGCAGAAGAACTGTATAGTGAAAGGCACAATAATGTGGTGAGACTGTTGCACTGGGGATTGTGCAAACATTATCGTTTTGAAGTGGCTGAAAAGCATTGGAAACATGAGCCATAAAGCATCATAGAAAATGATGAAGTCTACATTACATGGGATCTTCCATTACCAACAATTCAAAAGATAGATGCTAGAAAATTGGAAATAGTGGTCCAGGAAAAGAAGACAAAAGTGGCATTTATCACTGAAATTGCCACACCCAGTGACTACAGTGTCCTGTGCACAGAGAGACATAAAGTTTAAAATATGAGGATCTGCAAGCAGAGATGAGAGCAATGTGGAAGAAAGATACCCAAATAGTTCCAATAGCAGTAGGAGCAATGGGTATTATAAAAAAGAGTCTAAAATCTTATTTAGATATGTTACTAATACATGTAACTCTGTACAAACTGCAGAAGGAGTCATTACTGGGCACATTGCGGGTGCTGCGAAGAGCACTTTTGGCTGACATACAATACTAATTTCATCAACTTTAATTGTACTTTGATTTAGGAATGAGGTCCCTTCCCATCATTGCATTAGAAACCCAAAGGATTTGGAGAAATTAAAAAAGACAGAAACAGTTGCACACCTCGTTGCTGGCTGTGACATACTAATGGCAGAAGGACTGTATACTGAAAGGCATAACAATGTGGCAATACTGTTGCACTGGAGATTGTGCAAACATTATGGTACTGAAGTGGGTGAAAAACACTGGAAACATGAGCCACAAGACATCATCATTATTTATTTATTATTTATTTTACATTTGTTAACCGGGGGTGTCAGACTGAGCTGAAAAAGCCGTTTTACAGCAGAGGCCCAGGGAAAAAGCTCCACACAGAAAAATAATTACAGATACATTTAGATATTTAGACATGATCAGTATCTACACAAATTACAATAGACATGTTTCATGGAAAATTAAGAAGTCTACATCACATGGGATCACCCATTACCAACAGTTCAAAAGATAGATGCTAGAAAACTGGACATAGTGGTCCAAGAAAAGAAGATAAAATTAGCATTGCTCATTGAAATCACCACACCAAGTGACTGCAGTGTCTTGCATACAGAGTGACACAAAGGCATAAAATATCAGGATTTGCAGGCAGAAATGAGAGCAATGTGGAATAAGGATACCTAGACAGTTCCAATAGTAGTAGGAGCAACAGGTCTTATAAAAAAAAGTCAACAATCATATTTAGATATGCTACCAGTCCATGCAACTCCATACGAATTGCAGGAGTTATTACTGGGCCCATTGCAGGTGCTGTAGAGAGCACTACTGGCTGATATCAAAGAGTGAAACAATACTAATTTCATGAACTTTAATCATACTTTGACTTAGGAATTGGGTCCATTCCCATCATGGTATTAGAAACCCAAAAATTCTGGAGAAATTAAAAAGACAGTATTAGAACAGGCCAGGATCTATTATGCACTATTGCGCGTGCTAACACTTTGCCATCATCAGCCCAAATCAGCTCAGTGGAACTATACCTAGACAGTACAAGAAACAAATAGGAATGCATAGAATCATAGTCTTCTCTTGTACCAAGTTTGTATGTCTGCATTACTGTTTTTCACAGATGAATATTCTTTGATAAGAATGTTAACTCAGTTAATTCATTTTTTTGAATTACTGTGTCTTCTCTACAGTGTTTACATTCGCACAATGTTACCAGCTTGGATAACCTATTCTCATCACCTCCATCAATGTCATTCTGCAGTGTACTGTCTTATGTCATACTTCCGTGTTTGTCCTGCTCAGGCATATAGTGCAAGCATGAGGCAATATAGATGCCCAGTCATACCAACAGGAATTCACAGGAATGTCTGATTGATAGGCCACTAGTGTACATCAGTTATTGTGAAAGTCATCCAATTATTTGTAACATGTCAATATCCCTCACGGTATCACAATGTATACTAAGGGCAGTCTGTAAATTCCATTATCAAAGTATGCCATTATATGTGAAAATCATTGTGATGTTACATTGTCCTGTGCATACATATGCATTTGTTGGATGACCTGAGATGAACAGTCCTATCTCTGCTAAGAATTAATCTTTTCAGATATTCCAATATCCAATTTTACATAGGCATTGTGCATCTTCCCCTGTGTTGCTTGCAACTAGTATATTCCTTTCTACATTGTACAAATTAGCTAAGTAGGAATTTCAATACCTAGCATGTTGTGTGTGTGTGTGTGTGTGTGTGTGTGTGTGTGTGTGTGTGTGTGTGTGTGTGTTTGTGTGTGTGTGTGCCTGTGTGTGCACATGCGCACTTGTGTGTGTGCATGTGTGTGTGTGTGTGTGTGTGTGTGTGTGTGTGTGTGTGTGTGTGTGTGTGTGTGTGTGTGTGTGTGTGTGTGTGTGTGTGTGTGTGTGTGTGTGTGTGTGTGTGTGTGTGCGCATGTATCATTTGGTGGTGAATCCACTTTCCCTGAGAATAATACTTTTAACTTTTCTCACCGCTCTCTTATCCCTAGCATTACAGTAAAATCACTGATGAGGTTATCCTGACAAAAGTGCAATGTCTACCTTCACAGTTAGGCTTTTCCTGTGATGCTTGCAACTAGGACATTGCTCTCTACATATAGATAGGAGGTTCAATAACCAGCATGGCAGACTTGTGTGTGAGAGATTGCGTATCCTTTGGTGGAAAATCCATTTGATCTGTGAATTATACATTTATCTTTTCATAAAGTTCCTTTATCCCTAATATGACAGTAAAATCCTCTCTGAAACACAACTGATGAAATCATCCTGACAAAAGTTCATTGCCTCCCTTCAAAGTCAGACATCTCCTGTGGTACTTGTGAGTGTTACAGTGACAAGTAGGAGGTTTGAAAACCTTTGGGGAAAATGTGCATGGGTGTGTGTAATGCTTGTTGCTATCTCCAGATCCCCTGCACACATTGTATTTAAATAGATATACACTCTACTATGAGAACTTTTATAGTAACATCCTCTCTGAAACACATTGACGTGGTCATCTTGACCAATGTTCTATCTCTACTTTCAGAGTCAGACTTCTCTTGTTGAACTCGTGAGTATGACAGTAGTGTCTAGATTATGTAAAATAGATAGGTAGGAAGTTCAGTACCCAACCTGGCAGAATTTTATGCATGTTTGAGGTTGTTCAGAGTTCGGTGAGCATGTGCATATATATTCTGAATACATTTTTAAACCCATACATGAATACACCATAACCTAAGGCCACTCATCATATCCACAACTTCATTCCTACACGATGGTGTAGCTATACATACTGTTTATAATGCAATGAGTTATATTTTCATACATTTTGTCAAAGAAACTCAGCTTATTTAGGCAGTAATATGTACACAGTTTTATATATGGCTTGAAAGATAGCCATTTCGTGTTTTCTGAGAGTAAGTGATGTAAACATTTACGTGGGGAGGGGAGTGAACATTTCAATCCTTCATATGTCAGTTTTTTTTGTATGCATCACCGAGAGCAAGTTACTTCACAATTACATTGTCTGTCAACACCAGTAGTTCAAAACAATAATGAGATCATTGTTTTGCAAGTGAACTTAAGCTATTTTAACATCAAATTTCTACTGTGGTGCCTGCATGTATGAAAGTATTCTCATTTTTCATGTAAATAGCTCGGTAAAATGTTTGACTACAGCAGTGCTTAACTTCTGGAAGTGTGATTGCGAATGCAGTCTTGATTTTTTTTATACACACATGAAATGGCAACTTTTACAAGCCCTGACTGGCTGGAAAAATAATTTTACCAGATAAAGCTCTTTTTCTATACACTGGCGATGTTATCCAATCATAGATGCTGTCTATCACAATTGCATTCAGTGTCTCCTGTGGTGCTGTCTGCTGATAATGTGTGTGACAGATGTTGTAAGTGGATAGGAAGGTGGTTTGATTTCATCTGTGCTTCAACGGTGTGACTCTTATTACTGCCATATAACATTGGC
The DNA here is from genome assembly GCF_019279795.1 of Protopterus annectens. Lineage (NCBI taxonomy): Eukaryota > Metazoa > Chordata > Ceratodontiformes > Protopteridae > Protopterus > Protopterus annectens. The sequence goes on along the minus strand of NC_056732.1, from coordinate 1,241,712,944 downwards.
TACCTTACAATCACCTTTATGCATCCCTACAGTTATTGGTTAGATTTACAGTGGCATTCTCTGATGTTAGCAATTCATAGTATCAGCAAGGAGAATAATATTTTGTCCACACAATGGTTACATTCTGCTAACATACCTGCAGCATGTCACATTTGGAATGCACATTCTCTTATGTCGCACAACTTTTATGGTGTGATTTGCACATGATGTAACTACATATGTAGGATGCTTGATTCCAGCTGTTGGTGGGTCCTTAACCCTCATACTTTGTATACTTGCATGCAATAACATATATGATGCATAGCTGTACAGTGTTATCATGCACTTTGGACATTTTTTATCATAAAAATCCATGTTATAAACAGAGGTGATGTCATCCATTTAGCTGTGCACTGTCTGAGGTGTACCTCTACATGGTCAGGTGGCACTTGTGTTTCAGACACAGAGGCTTAGCTTGTGATCTTGGGTAGTTACTTGATATCTTTCCATTTGTGCTCAGAGTACATTGTGGCAATGCTATCATGACTGTACATGTCAGTAACAGTGTTGTCATTCATATTGGATTTGTACAACTATGTTGGTCCCTCATACTGAGAGTATTGACAATTTGTCACATAGCATGACATTGACTTCTATGTTCTTTCCATTACATGCATAGGAATTGTATCATTTGGCATTTTCCATTACATGCATAGGAATTGTATCATTTGGCATAGGGAAATGATACAACATGCTGCCTGTTGATGACGTACTATGGCAATCACAGTAATACATGGCCCTTGCATGAATTATATGATGTCATGACTTTATATAACCACATATGTCACATATGTTGTCATATTACTACTGGGATGGATTCATCCTGGGTAATATCCACGTATTTTCTTCTGGTAAATGCTCATGTGTATAACATCCACATGCATGGCTGTTAACATTGCTGGGTCTTATACTGTAATGTATGACTGACGTACCACTGTGATAATGTGTCTATTGACATTGTGATGGACTTCCATGATCACTGTCATCCCAGAGATTGTTTACCAGACATACAAATGATATAATAATTTAGCACAGGTAGTTTGTCATACTAGTTGTATGACTTCCACTGTGGCTGTTGTGGTTCATCAAGTTATCATTAGTTCATTAGTCAGTAGAGTCACATTGCTTGCTCAGGAGTAACATTATATGAAAGTAATACCATTAGCAAAACACAGTTGTATCTAGTTATTGTTATCCATCTTTATGTTGAATAATGATATATCATCACAGGTTGTGATTTAATGCCATTGTAATGTTTATTTGAGGCATGTTGTGCTGTGAGTCCTTCTGTAGCACTTGCTTTAAGTACTGGCATTTATAGCATACATATGCAGATATACTGGTATTTATTTCTTGGACAGTATGTATGATGGATACAGCTTCCCTGTCAAAGACAGTCATTTTGTAATGCTCAATGCTGTATGGACAGTAGCATTTGTAGCTCATGTCTGGCATTCTGACTAACTCTAATTGTCATATGCTATCCATACTTCCTGTGTTAATGTGGGCACACAGTCTCTCTCTCTCTCTCTCTCTCTCTCTCTCACACACACACACACACACACACACACACACACACACACACACACACACACACACACACACACACCATTTCTGGGTTCTTTATCCAAGCAACTCAACAAGTTTGAATGGCTATTGTACAAATATTTTTCCCTGCAAGTTGACAAAACGTATTTAGTCAAATGCATGAATCTTAAACTTGTTGCAAAGAGTTTACATTTATGGAAGTTTTCTGTGGGGCTTGAGGATAATTGTACACTGCACAATGAATTACTGGAACTTTTCAATAACACAGGTTGAGTTGATGTGGCTTATCATTAAGGACAACAAAAGTATGTTGGTCAAATTGGACAAACAAATTAAATGTTAAATGACAGTATCTGTGGTGACATGTTATTTTCACACTACATTCATGAGTACAATGAGGTATTTGTGAGAACTGATAAATCTACTTAACAAAATAAGGACAGGAAATGTAAAAAAAGTTCTTGGAGACAAAATGGATTATACCAGCAATACTGTATATACCAAACCTAGGGGTAACACAAGTTCATTATTTACACATTTTTGTGAGACCCCAGATACTTATGTGGATAATAATATTGAAGATTCCAATTTTTCATCTCAGGACCAAGTGGGCAATCCAAAAGACTTGCAGGTTGACAAGACTTACCCCACTACTCGGGGACAAAAGTGCAATGCAAAAGAGAAGAAAAGGAAGGGACAAGAAGAAACCAGACATGGCAGTGGTTTGGTTAAGATAAACAGTTTAAACGGTTGAAGAAACAGACGACCAGTTGCCTCAAATATTCAAAACACTTTATTAAAATAACAAACAGGAATAAAATCAATTCACTAGTGCCTCAGCTCTCAAACCTTTTCAGTTTTAAAATGTATAATATCAGTTGGAGTGAGATAGATGAGAGACATAATGTTTTACTGAGTAAAGGACTTACTTTTATCGCAAGTTACAGGATTGACTTAGCTGTTAATACAACTAAAGTTGTTTACTAGAAAGCTCAATTTAAAGTACTGTTTTGATAAAGATGGTTCTAGACAAGCTAATTTTGTGTGTAGGAAGAGTTTAGTTATACCCCCAGCCAACCCTGTTGTCACGATTTTTGAAAGAATTTGTGAGGACTTCAGAAATTTTGTCTCACGGCAGAATGACTTTGTTGACAACTTAAGTTCTGATAAGAAAAACATCCTTGAAGAACTTAAAGGTGACAAAAATGTTAGGATTTTGAAACCTGATAAGGGTGGAGAGTTGGTTATTATGGATTATATTGATTATTCCAGCAAAATGTTTAGTATTTTGAATGATTTAAAAACTTACAACAGGTTATCTAGAAATGAAGTATATGGTGCTTATTCTAAAATTAATTTTATTTTGTCTGATACAATTTTGCAAGGAGCACTTTCAGACTCTATTTGACTATGTTAATGTTGACAAACCAGTGATTCCATCTGTTGTTGATATAACGAAAATTGACAAGAACTCCACTGACCCACCGTTGAGACAGATCAAAGGTGACAGGATATCAAAAACTGAACTCTCAGTGGCTTATGTTGACTGTACTTATAAGTGTCTATTGAATTGTTTCAAACATATTTTGAAAGATTCTTGGCACTTGTTCAGTGTAATGAACAACACCCCTTTTAAGGAAGATATAATTTTACTTGCAGTTCATGTCGAAAATGTATTTTCTGTAATACACTATGCTACAGGTCTTAAGTGGTTTCAGGGATACTTTGTGATAATAACAGTTTTTCTAACAATGATTTACTAGTTGTGAACCAATTTATGGATTTAATTTTACAAAACATCTTTGTATTTCGAAGAGGAATTTTTTCACTATGTTTCAGGGGTAGCAATGGGGGCCAAATGTGTTCTCCTCTATGCAAGCCTTGTTAATGGCTAAATGGGAGTCAAACTACATGTTTGAATCCCCATTTTTCAGTTATGCTTCAAAGTATTTTAGATACACCAACAAAACTACTTATTTTCTACACTTTACTTATAGTGATAACTTTCACAAGATTAATTACCTTGATATCACCATCATGAAGGACAGTGACAAAGAGAATTATATTTCCACAATTTTTATAAAGGAAACATACTGTCTTCCCTTCACTTTAATTAATGACCCTTTGTTTCAAAAATGAACATAGTTAAAGGGCAGATGATGTGACTATCGAGAATGCTTATGGATGATAGAGTTTCTAGATGAACTTACTAATCGGGATGTTTAGAGATAGATGTTATCCTGCATCTACCCTTGAAGAAGTTACAAAGGTCACTGTTAAGGAAAGATTGGCATAATGCACTCCTATTTTGGTTGGTTTAAATGTTGACAGACCTGTGGGGAGATTCCAAGGGAATCACAATACTGACCCAGGAGACAACAATTTCAATATGAGGCATACCATGGTTGTTCCTTAGAGCACTGGAGTGCACAATATTACCACAATTCTAAGGTCAACTTGGAACTTGACTTTTTCCCAGGAGGTCAAGAAAAATGTAGGTGACTTCCCATTAGTGACCTATAACAGAGGTAGAAACCACAAAAATATTTTGGAAAGTGGTACCAAAATGTTAAAAGTTAAAGGGTATGAACAAATGTGATATGTGTAAATATTCTAAATACATCAGTAATGGCCCCTGCCTGATTGTGGAAGGATACAACAGAAGTATATCTTACTCTTGAAGAGTGAATTGTAATACTACAAATGTAGTGTATTTGGCTATATGTATATCCTGTCCAGCATTTTATGTAGGTTAGACAGCCAAGAAACTGAAGGACAGGATATATGAACAGTTGTATGATATTCATAAGGGCAATACTAAAAATGCAGAGATGTAATGGTTTCAACAAATACATTTTTTTGTTGTCGATACGGTATTTTACAATGGTCAAGGGGTGACTTTAACAATAAGCTTGAAATAAAGGAATTAAATATGCAATTAAGTTTGAATGCAAATGCAGAACTATGATAAGATGATTTTTTTTGTCATTAGCCTGTGATCTAAAAGCTAGGGCTACATTACTATGAATATGAGCTTATTGTTATTATGAAGGGTTTTCACTCCTATTTTCCATTGAATTGTTTTTGTTAACATTATTATTTTTTATTATTTTGTATTATTTATGTTGTACTTTTAGAGACGGGCATACTTTCATAGGATGTGGTTATGTACTTCACTTTTATTTCATTTTTTACATGTTCAGTGTTAATTTCTTTATTTTGTATTTAAAGATTAATCAATTAATGGTAATTGGTTAGGAGATCATTTTGGTAACCTGACATTATTTAAAGCTTGTAATGAGCAGCTGTGCTTTTATACAATCTGATGAGGTCTTGGTTTGATGAATGTGCTTAGTAGTAGAATTAAACTATCTTTTAACAGCAGCTCTCCTGCTAGTATGTGTGTTACTTTGGTTTGACGACTATTATCTGATGTCAAACATTTAACTAACATGCATATCACAGCTACACGTCCCTTTGTTACAATGCAGCTTTACCTCCCTATCTACATCCTTTATCAGCTTGCCCATTACTAGTTCTGAGCTTACTTGCAGTTTTGGTATTCACAGAAAATAACATTATATCAATCTTGCAGGTTTTACATTCCAAATCTTATACAGTTTCACCACATTTGATTGCAAGATAGGAGTACACTTTAAACATGTCTCCTCTACAGCACTGCTAATTATTTTATCATAGTTATGTGTGCCTATTCCCCCATTTAACATTCCCTTATTCTGTATTGTCTCCCCTGTACTTGCCCCTAATACATGTGGGATACAGCACATGCTTTTATCTCAGCACTGCCTATATGTGATATGTTTTGTTTACTTAATGTGCCGATGCATGCAAGCACCTTTCCGTGGCCATGAAGACTATTGCTGGCCACAGAACGGTGTTTGCATCTATGTAAGCATGATGAGCTGCATGAATATTCATTGAGAGCACCTGCTCATCTCACTAACATGCTTACTTCGTGTAGGCGCCATGCAGCTATTACATAATTGTTAACGAATCCCAGGCATTGTTTTTTGAAGTGGGAGAAGCCCTCCTCTATCCCTCCAAATTATATATACTAAATCCAATATTGCACTAACATGGGGTTAGGGTGAATTTCCCACTACCAGGAATTGTGAGATGCTGCATACCATTAAGCCATCTGCTTAGTCCACCATCTGTGGCTGACAAAACAGCTATTGACCTAATGCACAATAGACTATACATATATATATACACACACACACACACACACACACACACACACACATAAACAAATGTATATACATATATAAAAAAAATATATATATATATATAGGTCCACTTCTTTAATTTTGAAATATCACAATCCAGAAATTCGTAAAATCGAAGTCAGAATTTCGAGGTTGTGAAATCTTGAAATTAAGAAATAAACTAAAAAAAAGGAAGACAAGTAAAACCATGTTTTTGCAGGGGGGCAGGCCCTCTCTCCTACACCCCTGTCCAGCCCCTGCAACTTAAATATACTAACTCCGAGATCACACTACAATGAAGAGAGTGGTAATAGACACTGATATACAGTGCGGAACAGGAACATTACAGTTCTCTTCACTGCAGTGTGATCTTGGAATTAGTATATTTAAGTGGCAGAGACCTCGAGATCCTGGCTTCAATTTTACGAATCTTGGGATTGTGATATTTTAAAACTAAGAGGTGGACCTATACATACATATGGTACAGGAGAGTATACAGACAAAGAGGTTGGCAAAGAAGAAATGGGATTGTCAGAGAGATGAAGAAAGTAGGCAGGAGTATAAGGAGATGAGGTGCATGGCAAAGAGAGAGGTGGCGAAGGCTAAGGATAAGGCATATGAAGAGTTGTATGAAAGGTTGGACACTAAGGAGGAAGAAAAGGACCTGTACCGATTGGCTAGACAGAGGGACTGAGCTAGGAAAGATGTGCAGCAGGTTAAGATGATAAAGGATAATGAGGGAAACATACAAGCAAGGAGAGTGTGTTGAGGAGATGGAAAGAGTACTTTGTGGGGTTGATGAATGAAGAGAATGAGAGAGAGAGAAGGTTGGATAATGTAGGGATAGTGAATCATGAAGTACAATGGATTAGCAAGGAAGAAATAAGCATAGCTATGAAGAGAATGAAGAATGGAAAGGCTGTTGGCCCAGAAGACATACCTGTGGAAGCATGGAGGTGTTTAGGTGAAATAGCAGTGGAGTTTTTAACCAGATTGTTTAATGAAATCTTGGAAAGTGAGAGGATGCCTGAGGAATGGAGAAAAAGTGTTTTGGTACCGATTTTTAAGAATAAGGGTGATGTGCAGAGCTGTAGTAACTACAGAGGGATTAAATTGATCAGTCACAGCATGAAGGTATGGGAAAGAGTAGTGGAAGCTAGGTTAAGAAGGGACGTGATGATTAGTGATCAGCAGGATGGTTTCATGCTGGGAAAGAGCACTACAGATGTGATGTTTGCTCTGAGAGTGTTGATGCAGAAGTACAGAGAATGTCAGAAGGAGTTACATTGTGTTTTTGTAGACTTAGAGAAAGCATATGACAGGGTGCCTAGAGAGGAGTTGTGGTATTGTATGAGGAAGTCAGGAGTGTCAGGGAAGTATGTAAGAGTGGTGCAGGATATGTAGGAGGGTAGTGTGACAGTGGTGAGGTCTGTGGTGGAAGTGACAGATGCATTTAAGGTGGAGGTGGGGTAACATCAAGGATCAGCTCTGTGCCCTTTCTTATTTGCAATGGTGATGGACAGGTTGACAGACGAGATCAGACAGGAGTCCCCGTTGACTATGATGCTTGCAGATGACATTGTGATCTGTAGTGAGAGTAGGGAACAGGTGGAGGAGATCCTGGAGAGATGGAGATATGCTCTAGAGAGAAGAGGAATGAAGGTCAGCAGAACTAAGACAGAATATATGTGTGTGAATGAGAGGGAGGATCGAGGAATGGTGAGGATGCAAGGAGTAGAGGTGGCAAAGGTGGATGAGTTTAAATACTTAGGGTCAATAGTTCAGAGTAACGGTGAGTGTGGAAGAGAGGTGAAGAAGAGAGTACAGGCAGGATGGAGTGGGTGGAGAAGAGTGTCAGGAGTGATTTGTGACAGACGAGTACCTGTAAGAGTGAAAGGGAAGGTCTACAAGAGGGTAGTGAGACCAGCTATGTTATATGGGTTGGAGACAGTGGCATTGACAAAAAGGCAGGAGTTTGAGCTGGATGTGGCAGAGTTAAAGATGTTAAGATTTGCACTGGGTGTAATGAGGGTGGACAGGATTAGGAATAGGTATATTAGAGGGTCAGCCCAGGTTGGAAGGTTTGGAGACAAAGCCAGAGAGGCAAGATTACATTGGTTTGGACATGTGCTGAGGAGGGATGCTGAATATAGTGGGAAAAAGATGCTAAGGATGAAGCTACCAGGTAACAGGAAAAGAGGAAGGCCAAAAATAAGGTTTATGGATGTGGTGAGAGAGGACATGCAGGTGGTTGGTGTGACAGAGCAAGATGCAGAGGACAGGAAGAAATGGAAACAGGTGATCCGCTGTGGCGACCCCTAACAGGAACAGCCGAAAGAAGATGATGATGAGATATATATATATATATATATATATATATATATATATATATATATATATATATATATATATATATATTCCATACACTAGATCGAAGGTTCACTACTTCGAAATAGTGTATGGAATGCACACTGCAGCAAAAGTGCACTTAATCAAAAGTGCACTTACGTGAAGTTCAGTACAACGAACGTTCGTTGTACTGAACTTCTGTGCAGTACTCATGGACCTTAGGGTTAGGGCATGGGTCAAGCTATCCCCTTACCATGACCTGTGCCCTAACCCTAAGTGACCCGTGCCCTAACCCTAAGGTCCGTGACGACTGCACCGTGGTGAAGGACATAGCAATGTCCTCCACTATGGTATGATAGTCACGAACCTTAGGGTTAGGGCATGGGTTAGCATAAGGGGATAGCTTTACTAACTATCCCCTTACCCTAACCTGTGCCCTAACTCTAAGGTCCGTGAGTATCGCACCATAGTGGAGGACATAACTTGTTTTTTTGATGTCCTCCACTGTGCTGCAGTACTTTTGGTGAAGTGCACTTTCACGTACGTTCACTTTCGTTAAAGTGAACTTTCGCGTAAGTGAGGCTTCCTATTACAAGTTTGAAGTTGTGAACTTTCGTTCTTGTAATAGGAATCCATATATATATATATATATATATATATATATATATTTATATACTGTATATATATATATATATATATATATATATATATATATATATATATATATATAACACCAAAAATCCACAAACAACGAACTGTTAAACTGGAACGGAACACAATAAAAGTCAGCCAAAAAGAGTTAGTGCTATTTATTGTAAATTACACTTTCGGCTAGGGCAATGCCTAGCCTTCTTCAGACAAACAGTTAAAAAATGATGAACCAATGCCTTTTATCTAATAAATTTAGTAATGTCATCAATTAAGCAATGTTGTTGGTAACCATAACAACATATTATCGCAACCTACTTTTATATAACAAATTGTAACTTGTTAACTTATACAACAGGAAAAAATAAACAAAACAATGTGCAGTCCTATCTCATCCTGTATTTAAAAACACACTTTCATGTGTGTAGATATTAAAAACTAAGTTGTACCAATTTGATAACAACATACTCTGCTTAAAATACTTAATAAAATTCATACTAAATAAGTTAAATTCATAGAAATACTTATGAACTCCCTGGTTCTTTTTCACACAATGGAGAACCAGGGAGTTCATAAGTATTTCTATGAATTTAACTTATTTAGTATGAGTTACAATTTGTTATATAAAAGTAGGCTGCGATAATATGTTGTTATGGTTACCAACAACATTGCTTAATTGATGACATCACTAACTGCATTGCCCTAGCCGAAAGTGTAATTTACAATAAATAGCACTAACTCTTTTTGGTTGACTTTTATTGTGTTCCGTTCCAGTTTAACAGTTCGTTTTATATATATATATATATATATATATATATATATATATATATATATATAATATATATATATGTGTGTGTGTGTGTGTGTGTGTGTGTGTGTGTGTGTGTGTATGTGTGTGAATGTGTGTGTGTATATGCATATATATAAAAGTTTCAACCCCATTTTTCCCATTTTGTACATGTGGTCAGGGCATCATGGTATCATGTCAACTATTGCTGTCTCTCCCAATTCAATGACATTCTCCTACCTCTTTCAACAGTCACAACTCACTGTCACAGATCTTCCCTCAAACAGTCCATCCATCTCTGTTAGTTGTCCTTGTTTTCTCTTGCCTTCTTCTTGTGTCTCAGAAACCTTCTTCACTAAATTGTCTTAAGCTTTTCTGCATGTGCCCAAGTCACAGTAATCTGCTCTCTTTGACCTTCTCTTCAACTGAAGCTATTTTGCCTTCCACTAATTTTGATATAATTACTTTAATTGATTTAATTCATTTTCATAAGAAAAATCATGCTCAGTGGTGGCATGTCAGACACTGTCATATACATTAAGATCTATGACTTTGTGGAAGGTCATGATTAGTTACTCAAATATGGATCATATTAAATATTAAGGATTACCTCACAGAGAAGCACTTGTATGGGTATACCAGAAATATGATTACTAATGCTGCATCAGCATTACATTGTAAGGCAGAAACATTGTAAGGCAGGTGCCCAAATCCCTCAGCAAAGTTTGATAGCACCCATATGACTGCAGAAGTTAAAAGGCCTTACAAGATGTGCATCTAAGCAGGAACTGGTTGCAGTACTTTCAGTCTGCCTGCAGGAAGCAATATCAACTATTTCTCAGTTTTAGTGAACACACTTTATTTTATTATTAACTCCATTTTCATTTGGTATAATTCGAGTATACTTATACTCTGTTTTACTCTACATTTCCATTTGTTCTGTAAATGAGCTGTTACTTTCGTCCATAATAGCATTTCCAGTATTTTCAGATTTGCAAACACGTCTTAAGATGTATCTTCACATGTAAAGGCATATGAGAGCATTGTAGAATAATGTGAAATGATTATTGTACTTTCTTAAGTACTTTGTATTTGCTATGAGTGATCTCCACATATACCATCCAAATGAGTGAGTAAATAATCACAGCGAATTTGCCTTTGCGACCATTCATTGAAGCAGTCATTAACTTTACTGTTAAATAATAACCAAACTGAAATATCCACAGTAACATGTTGACCATACACAACCATAACCTGAAGTAACCAAGGTGGATGGTTGGCATCCACAAGTTGGCTCTCGCCCAGCCACTTTATATCCAATACATAACCAAGCCCCTCAGACAAATCTCTCAGTCTGCCAAAATGTGTTTTGACACCTTAACCCCTTAACCCTATATATATATATATATATATATATATATATATATATATATATATATACATTTTGATTTAAATGTCTTTTGTTTTTTTTTTTTTTGCCCTGTGACTAAACTCTGAGAGGTTTCTGCATGGGAGTGGCAAAAGGAAGGCAGGCAACTGTATAAGGCAGAACTGAATATTTCAAATACTGAGCAAGCAAGGTAATAGGCCATGGGCATAGCTCTGTCAAAAAAAAAATATTTATCAAATGAAAAACCCAAGAGAGGCCAATCTTTTTCCTCAGTGGAGGAAAGGAAAAAGACTACATTTCCAGCTTACAGAGGCAAAGATTCTGGAAGGTTTTAATAATTTCTGCCACATTGTCGAGAGATGTGTAATGAACTTTAGAAAAGTCTTTGACAATAAAATAGTTGATAGGGAAACCAATTTAGTGAGATGGGTGATGTATTAATCAAAATTCACCATCCCTCTTTTTGGGCACCTGACTGATGGGTAATTTTTAAAGGCAGGCCAAGGGGATTTTGTAAATGGGCCAAAGATTCTCCCCACCTGAAGCTCTTTACTTAGCAAACTTATCACTGTGAGTTCTTTGTCTTTAACTGAAGCTAAGTTTTTCACTATTTGGAATGCCAAATTACTGAGGATTGAAGGATGAAACCTGAACTAAAGCTACTGACAAGAAAACCTGCTGCAATATTGTTTTGGTATGTGACTAGGTCTTCTGCTAGTTTATAGACTCTATCAGGGAATAATATATATGGGTTGTAAGCTTTTCCCCTGAATGAGTTACCCTGAAAGTCTCACAGATTTGGTTTACCTCAAGACGGGGTATCAGGAGAAGGATTGAAACCTTTGTCTCCCAGGCCTGATGTGAAGCTTCCAGTGACTTGAGCCACAGTGAGGTCTTTGGATCTTGCTTTTTTGGCCTCAAGAATTCTCTCTATGTCCTCCATGTTTATAAGGTCAAAAATGTCTATGAACTCCTTTCAGACTGCTTTTTCTTTGACACTCACAGGTACATAAGCATTAATGTGTGAACCTGATAAGGTAGGTGCCCCAGAGTTATCTATTGTCATGAGTGCCATGACGTAACCTATATTAATTTCCAGATCAACAGGTAAGGAACTATGCCGTGGTAGAGATGAGAGAGTTTCCTTCTTGTTTAGGTAGTGGAGTGGACAAATTATCAAAAACAGCCTGGTGGGACCCTGTTTGTGTCACATTCCCGGCTAACCTCAGAGAACCAAAGATTTTTTCTAAAACCATGTCACAAATCTTTGATCTGCCCTCTTCTGGTAGTGAATCTTGAAACTTCTTCAAGTATTGCTTTCCTGCTACACTCCCACCTGGCAAGGAACCCCCCCCCCCGTATTATTTCCTTTATCAGTACTTTGACATCTTGGATTCATCTCAGACATTTGGAGTGTAACATCTGTACCCAGATGAGATGGGAATATCTTTATGACTACTCCACTGTGGCTTCCTGGATGGTGTCTCCACTGATGCTTGAACCACCTCCATGGTTGACTGTAGATGACTCTTGTTGTGGTTCATCCTAAATTGCCCATTGGCATTTTTCTAGGTCTGAAAATATGTTCTGTGCCTCACTGGTTAGTCATTGCACCTGCCTTTGAGTGAAGAAGAATCTCTGGACCAGAAATGGTAAAATACATGTTACTGAAATGAAAGTAAGAGAAGAAATATCATGATTCTCAGAAATCTAGCCTAAATTTCCTGTTTCCAAAACTGCCCTTTGTCTACTAAATTGCTTATAAAGGGCTAACTATAGTGCAGAGTACACAACAGTTTATTTTCCTGTGATAATATCTTCTTAATATTTATGATCAACTAACATATTTATGAAATGTCAGGGGTTAAGAAATGAAGAAGGCTAAGTTTAGCAATGTGATGTGAACACCTAATGTGAGCAACCCCCAGCTTGTCTTTCAGTTTCTGTGCCAGTGAGCGCCTATGAAATTAATAGTTGTCCCATCTTAGATATACAGACTGCTTATTTCTTGACTCAACTCAAACTGTGTGAAATATTTATCTCTAGCTGTATACATATATATATATATATATATATATATATATATATATATATATATATATATATATATATATATATATACCCTTATGTTTGTAGTTTAATTAGTTTATATATATTTTAATGATGCTCAACTTGGCATATCAAGGACAACCAGAAATAATGAGGGACAACCAGGGACATTTTTATTATTATGCCCATTAACTGGAGACAATGACAACATAACAGATGTTGAATTAGTATACATTTCCAGAACTAAAGCAGCCTATAACTTTATTATCATTAAGTGTAATCCCCCACCCTTTTGGCAGAAGTCATCCAATTTAGAAAGAAATAAAAATGAGGGCAAAGCTAAGTTTAAGTCAAGATAAACAAATTAAAGACAAATGAATGGCATAACTTTAAAAAAGGTGAAACTGTAACTTAGTATAAAGATGTTGTAAGGTATCTCGCCTCAATGTATTTCCTGTTTTGTTGTGTATATAAGCCACACCCCTTGATGTCCTGCTTTTGCTTGAGTTCTTGAACAGTAATTAATCCCACTCACAGCTTAAAGCAGTAAAAGATCATGACCAAACACCCCCCATGTAACAAAGCCAAACCTCATTCCCCAGTTTGAAACTAGCCACTAAAACCTCATCCAAAGGAATAATTCCCAGTCGAACAACCAACCCTCCAAACAGAAACAAAATGCTGATCGGGAGATCACTAAACATGTACAAAAGGGCTGCTGCCTTCTCTCGACAAACATCAGACCTCATGACCTCCCAGCATAAGAATACAGATGCTGCCAAACTAGCTGGGAGACAATGGCCCAAAGTAGACACACTGTAAATGCTGCTACTAAGAACCTAGAAAGGCAGAAAAAATCAAGACAAGTGCCCCCGACACACCCAAAGAACATGAAATCCTAATACAAGTGGCTGCCATTATTCTCTTCCCAGCAAATTGTTGGAGTCAAGAAACATCCCAGGAGGCAGCCAGGAATGAGAGGCAGAAGATCTGACACTTAATGAGGATCTGAGCAGCCATAGACTTAAACAACCATGGAATGAAGGGGGCAAGGGCAGCACAGGAGCAAAGCCAAACATAAGCATGACAGCAGTCTAATAGGCAGTCCAATATACCTCTTCAACTGTCCGACTCACTGAAGATAACCTTATAATGGCATAAGTAGAAAAGGGAGTATACTACACTGGCCTTTGGTTGTTGGCTCCATTACTCTGAAACTCAATGCTGTTACTAGTCTGTCAGCTGTTAGGGGAATATAAACCCCTTAAGAAGCTCTGGCCCATGACCATTAATTGCTCATGGACAACAAGCTTGTGTACAAGCTTTTTTTACTATTTTTTTCTGACTATTATATTAAGTTTATTAACATTTATAACAGTTACTTGTAATGGTTATGAATAATAAAAACGGTGCATAAAAAATGCTAATTTTGCATGTGTGGCACTGACATACTAATGGTAGTTTATATTTTAGCTCATTTCCTCTGACAGTGCTCTTTTGAGTTTCTACAATAACTTTCAATAGGTGCGGACTGAATCTTTTAAAAAAAACAACAAGCTATCTCCTCACAGTTCAAACAAAGTTCATACCTCTAGAAAAAGAATTGTAAATGGCAAATTATTCATCAAAAAGTAATCTTTACAGTGGTTGTATTCTTTCAATTCTAGGTTTTAAAATGGATTTATAAGCACAATAAAGACTGTAAATATTATTTTTTTTTTAATTTTGTATAACCTACTTATAATATCTTCATAACCATTCAAGCAACACACATGCAGCCAGCAGCATTTTCTACATACAGCTATGAGTTTTCATATCAGACTATGCAGTTCTGCATGTGTCACTTGATTGTTGAGATACAAATATTACACTACAAACAGTTTACAAATAATATTCAATATCTCTTTAGCTGCACTAATCAGAGGTCAAATATAGTGAATATATTTTAAATCCTGTCCTGAGCTTCCACAGCTCCTCTGTGCTGGTCCTGCAGTTTAGGCTGCTTGTTTTCGCCTCCTGTAATCCATCAAGGGTGCTCCCTCCCTGCTTTAAACACAAAAGGAATATCTCCAGCCATCACCTGAAGACACCCTGAATTGGACAGCTTGCCTGGTACTTAGAAAAATACTACTGAGAAGACCCCCCAACAAGATTGTGTAAATTAATCCATCCCAGGTGCTTCCTCTCTGCTTTAAACGCAAAAGGAATATCTCCGGCCATCACCTGAAGACACCCTGAATTGGCCAGCTTGCCTGGTACATAGAAAAATACTACTGAGAAGACCCCCCCCAACAAGATTGTGTAAATTAATCCATCCCAGGTGCTCCTTCCCTGCTTTAAATGCAAAAGGAATACCTCCAGCCATCATCTGAAGACACCCTGAATTGCCCAGTTTGCCTGGTACTTAGAAAAATAATACTGAGAAGACCTCCCCAACAAGATTGTGTAAATGTATGTTGCTTAACACTAAATAAATGTAGACTTGATGTACTATCTATACAGTTAGTCTGCCCTCCCATGTGCGCATTCTAGTAGCCTACCACAGACCGTTTGCCCTCTCCCCCTCCTGTTATCACTACCCTAGAATATATTTAAACCTAAGACTGGTCCAAATATCCCTGCTGTTTGCTATCTCCTTCTACCATTAGGTGGCAGTGTCTACCAATATAAATCCTTGATATTCTTTATAATCCCAAGTTTTATTTTTTCACAAACAGTTGGTTGTGAGTTAATATCCTTAGACTGTAAATACCCCCCCCCCCCCCCG
The DNA here is from genome assembly GCF_019279795.1 of Protopterus annectens. Taxonomy (NCBI): domain Eukaryota; kingdom Metazoa; phylum Chordata; order Ceratodontiformes; family Protopteridae; genus Protopterus; species Protopterus annectens. The sequence goes on along the minus strand of NC_056732.1, from coordinate 1,241,697,138 downwards.
CTAAACCACCCTCTGTAAAGACAACCTTCATTTTCTGGCTGGAAATATTTAGCTCATACCTTCCATCTACAGCCTTTAAACTGCTCTTTGCTGATACTTTTTCTGCCATACTCACCTCTAATATGCCCTCCCCCCTCCTAGAACTTTTCTTCCTACCAACTTTCCACCCCTTTAGTCCCTCCTACCTTCTACTCCTCTAGTCCAACCACGTTCCCTCCACCTATCCCATCCCCCATAGCTAGTTTCCTCCTGGAGTTTACTTATATCTCCCAAGGACTGTGGTGCCATTTTTAAATCCTGTCCTAAGCATCCACAGCTCCTCTGTGCTGGTCCTGCAGTTTAAGCTGTTTGTTTTCACCTCCTGGTAGGTCTTTTCAGCATGTCTGTCTATCATTTGCAAGCCTCTTAGTAACTATCATACTAAACTCCATGTATTTACTTGTAACTGTGTTTTAGGGTTATAGATGGCCTCCAATGCAATGTTTGTAACTGTGTTGTATGGTTATTGTTGGCCTCGTGCTGATGGCTTCATTTATCTATGACCTACATGTGTTTTTGACGTCTGCAAGCTGCTTTTGGGATGAGTGGATCTCTTTTCTACACTGATTAATGCTGCATTAATTTAGTATGGGTACAAGGGGCTTGATTGAATACTGCTGGCTTGTCACGACCAGAAACCTGGTGTAATGATGTCCTGTTAAAACCAAAGTGCATCGGTGAATGCTGGATAGCTTCTTAAGGTGAAATAACAATCCCCCTTCAAGCCTTCCACTTAAAATCAGGTTTAGCAGCCATTTTTCTATCCATTTGTAACTATAAGGGCTCCACACAACTTCTACACAGTTTTGGGGACCATTTTGCCCTATATACTGTACTGATTGACTGCCTGCTTTGTACTGTGTCATTTGCCCTATGCTTAGGTTAATTACCGGCTTAGCAGCTGTAAGCTGCTTTTTGGGATGAGTGGGTCTCTTTTTATGTTGTTGCCAGCTGCATTACTTTAGTCTGAGTATACAGGGCTCGACTGTTGCACTTTGCTGGCCTAGTCTGCTCTACAGATGTCCTGTTAAAATGACACCAACGAACGTATATCATTGAAGGCCTTTATTTCTCTTTTAAGGTGGATCAATGGTTCTACTAGAGCCTTTAGCTTAATTACTGGCTTAGCAGCTATTTTTCTTTTCCATTTGTCTCTCTATAAGGGCACCACACAGCTATTATATTGTTCTGAAAACTGTTTTGAAAACTGTTCAGCACAAGATTTTGCACAGCATGAACATGTCATAGTTTACTGTGTTAGTCTGTTGAGCACTATAGATTGCACTGTTTAGAGATTTTATAGTATTACTTTATCATTTACCCCTTGCTTTCTGCTGCTTATATTTGACTCTACTGCTGTATAACCCTGTCTTCTCAAACGGACTAGGGTCACTGATAGCATGCTGAACTGCTGAATGAATGTTGTGTTCTATTTAATGGAGCCTATATTGCCTAACTCGTATTGTTCATAGCATAATGTCTGCTGCTTTCCATTGTTAATAACCTAAACCTAATCTTCCTCTACATACTTGCTCCAGCCTCATCTAACCATAGCCTCTCTCTGCTATTGTGCTTTGTTACACCCTCCCTTCTTCTCTAAACATCCCTTACCTACTACCTTTCCACTCTACATCTGCAATATTAACTAACTCAGTGTTGTCTCCCTTTCCTCTACAATAATCCATTACAAGTGCTCCTTCCCAGATTTAAACACAAAAGGAATACCTCCGGCAATCACGTGAAGACACCCTGAATTGGCCAGCTTGCCTGGTACTTAGAAAAATAATACTGAGAAGACCCCCCAACAAGATTGTGTAAATGTATGTTGCTTAACACTAATTAAATGTAGACTTGATGTACTATCCAGAGTTAGTCTGCCCTCCCGGGTGCACATTCTAGCAGCCTACCGCAGACAGTTTCTCCTCTCCCCCTCCTGTTATCACTACCCTAGAATATATTTAAACTTAAGACTGGTCCAACTATCCCTGCTGTTTGCTATCTCCTTTTACCATTAGGTGGCAGCATCTACCAATATAAATCCTAGATATTCTTTATAATCCCAAGTTTTATTTTTTCACAAATGGTTGTGAATTAATATACTTAGGCTGTAAATACCCCCCCTACTAAACCACCATCTGTAAAGACAGCCTTCATTTTCTGACTGGAAATATTTAGCCCATACCTTCCAACTGCAGCCTTTAAACTGCTCTTTGCTGATACTTTTTCTGCCATATTCACTTCTAGTGTTCTTTCCTGCTCCATTTGCCCTACGGGTTCACTCCGTCCCCTACCCTGCCCCCAATTCCCACCCACCCCCAGTACTCCTAACTTTATTCCTATCTTACCCCACCCTCTCAGTCTAATTACCCAATACCAGCTCCCCCTCATTAATCATCCCACCTATAGCCATCCTTCTTAAACTCTGTAATCTGTACTCCACCCAGTAATTATAGTCCCTTCCTCTTTCCTTAAATCTCTAGAATGCCTCCATCACTTTTTAAACCCTTTCTTCTTCATAGCCTTCTGTATTTTCCTAACCACTCATACCACTCTCTCTTTGCTCCAACAGAGCTCAAACATAGCTCCTCATTAGCACTCTTCAAGAAAAATCTTGATGATTGGATGGGAAATAGAAAATTCACTCCAGGGATCACTTCTGTGGCTCTGCTCAACAGTGGCACAGGAAAATAGTTTTCTTGGGTGGTGAAAGCCAGGGTACATTTTTGGCTAGGCATATATAGGCCCTAGGGCCAATAGCATAGTACCTACCTATGAACCTATGAATCTTTGCTCTCCTCAAGTTATCACACCCTCCAGTCCCCCAGCCTCCACTTTATGTTCCTACTTCCCTTATACTATGCTACCTCGTATTCCACCTATACTTGTCCAATACCACATACAAAGACAACTACCATACAAACCCACCTTTTCCCTTACTCTTACTCCCATTTCCACTCTATCTCCTCTTCTCTCATTCAGCCCAACCCTCTGCACCTATTCCACCCTAAACTCTTCTCCTCTAAAGTCAAGACACTGTCACCTGCTCCAATCTACAATCTACCAAGATTCATGCCTGACAGACCAATATGGCTAAAGGATATATCCTTCAACAACCTAGCCCAAGCTGGTGATATCCATCCCAATCCTGGTCCTACATCCTTTATTAACAACACTTATCCCTTACCCACTTCCTCCTATCTCAACACCCTAAAGATTTGTACAATTAATGCACAAAGTCTAAACAACAAAGTACATCAATTTCAAGCTTGGTTAAGCCATAACCAGCCAGATATCTTAGCCATCTCTGAAACCTGGCTCAAGCCCTTTATCTCCAACTCTGAGATTCTGCCCCCAGGATTTCATTGTCTCAGAAATGACCAACTAAATAAAAAAGGTGGAGGCACTGCCCTCGTCTACTCCAACCTTCTTACCTTAATTCCCCTCCAAATTCCAATTCCTCAATTCCAGAACACTGAACTAGCCGCTGGAATTCTAAAACTAAATAAGCATAAAAATATCTGTATCATTGCCCTATATATCTCATCTGGCAACAATATCTCTACACTCCAACATATTCTCATATGGGCCTCTACTGAAATTAACCATGAAACTTATATCCTTGGTGATATGAATATTGACTGGAATAAAATCAATTGCCCCTCTCCCTCCCTATCCATTAACCTCTATAACTTCACTCAAATAATCCTCTCCATCAATCGACCTAACAAAATTAACCCTGCCGGATCCACTATAGATTGGATCCTAGACTCAGTTCCAAATAAAATAACCAATTCTGGCACAATTCCTGATACTTTTAGCGACCACCTCCCAGCCTTTATGCATCACTCAACTAGTTCCTCCCCACAGCAGCATCAATACATTCAAACTCATAACTTCAGTAGCTTCAACCCAACTACTTTCTCAAATACTTTCAAACAAATGAACTGGCAAATTCTAAACATCCTTCCTCTTGACAAGGCTATAGAATACTTCAACTCTGTCTTCCTTGATACTTTAAACTTACTAGCCCCACTAAGAAACAAAAGGATAAAAACTAAAACTGCTCCTTGGCTATCCAAAGAGACAAAACAGATTATGCACCACAGAGACAAACTATGGAAGCTTTACCAAAACAATAAACTGGCCAATACCTTGCTCCAATATACACATCTCTGCAACCATGCAAAACGACTAATCACCAAAGACAAAAAATCCTACTATATCAAACTTCAGTCCAATAACAATAAAACCCCCCAAAAATTCTGGAACTCAATAAACTCACTCCTCAATCCAGGCTTCAAGAATAAGCCCTGACCTGACCCAAGTAAATCTGACCTCGAACGAGGCTCTGTATTTAACTAATTTTTCATAGAAACTCTTACTACTCTCACCAAGATGGTTCCCAATAATAACCCAACTGCTCTACACTCCCCCCTTCTAACTCACCTCATCTGTTTGAACTCAAACCCATCTCCACTAACTTTATAAAAAAAATTTTGTCCAAACTTAAACCTTGCTCTAACGCCCCAGACAATATTCCCTCTTCCTTCCTAAAATGTGATGCTGATGGCATTGCTCTCCCAATCAGCATCATTATTAACTAATCGATAAAAGAATCATACGTCCCCAAACTCTGGCACTCAGCTTATATTCTTCCTCTTCATAAAGGAGGCAAAAATACCAGCATCTCAAACTTTCACCCCACTGCTTTGCTCTCACCAATCTCCAAAATCCAAGAAAAATGCATCCACCTCCAACTTATGCCTTTCCTGACCCAAAACAATCTTCTCACTCCTACCTAGCATGGCTCCACTTTCTTTCCTAGAAACTGTCAAGCAAGCCCGAGATTCAGGACACTTAGTTTCTACTGTTTTACTCGACCTGTCTAAAGCCTTTCATACTGTTTCCCACAAGCACCCTCTCTGTCATCTCTCAAACCTTAATCTCTCACATAATGCTTTATCCTGGTTCTCCAGCTATCTATCAGACAGATCACAGGCAGTCAAATGGAAGAACTCTATCCCTTCCTTTCTACCTACCCCAACAGGCGTACCACAGGGATCCATCCTTGGGCCAATGTTTTTTAACATCTTCAGCCAATAACTTTCACACTGCTATTCCTGATGCTAAAATCATTCAATACACAGACGATTCAACCTTAGTCTTCTTTGCCTCAAACCTCTCTGAATTGCTGACTAAAACCCAAACTGCCTTCTCAACAACTGAAAACTGGATGTGCCAAAACCACCTCTGTCTCAATGCAAATAAATCAAAGATTCTACTATTCCCTCCCACAAAGACCCTCTCCTACGATAAAACAACTTCAAAGTCTATAGTCAAACCAACTCGCCTATAGAAGTCATCCCCTCTGCCAAACTACTTGGCATTACTGTAGATGAACACCTCAAGTTTGATATTCATATTCAACAAAATATTAAGAAAACCCACCAAAAGCTAGGTATGCTGTATAGGAATAATCGCGTTCTCTCCAACTCTACCAGGCAAACTCTGGCCTCAACTTATCTTCTTCCTTCCTTATTATATGGAGCCCCTCTCCTAACCAACCTGCCCTACTCTATCACCTCTAAAGTAGAAAACTGCTACAACAAAATCTCTAAATTTGCCTCTAAATCTAAAAATACCACCCATCACTGCCTAATCTAACAATCCCTGAATTGGTTGAACTCCCAAACTACCTAGACTATCTCCAACTCACTACTGCATATAGACTCATATTTCACCTAACAAAATGTCCCACTCTAACTAACTTCCTTCCCCCTTATACACCCAACAGAGTTCTCAGATCTGAAAATCAGAACTTAATTACTATCCATAAACCTAAACGCCCTGCTGGCCAACTTCTCCTATCTTTCTCACTAGGTAAAAAATGGAATTCCTTTCCGTCCACACTAAGAACCATACCAAACTCAGAAAACTTTAAAACCCAACTATTCAAACACCTGTCCACTAAATGGAAATGTACCTGCCTTCACCCAACCTAATCAAAGGGGGTTCTATCTCTGCTTCCCAAGCTCTACAACTCCCATAGTTATCTTCCTCTGAGCCTATCTAAGCTCTCAACAATTTCTATAGCTTTTCTCTAAGCTCTCAACAACTCCTACAGCTACCCCCACACAGCCCAACCTTGAAAATATTGTAAATAGCATTCTACTGTTGATGTGTGTATGTAAAGCGTATTTACATTTTCTTAAAAGGTTTGTATGTAAACTGTTTCCACACCTAACACATATCTGTTTTCCTCAAATGAAACTGTATGATCCCTACCTTCAAGCTTAATAAATTTTTTAACGATGCACGATATTGAATGCATTTAGGAGTAACTATTTTACATAATATTATCTTTAATATTAACTATCAGTTGTATCTAAATTGTATAATGCATCTTGGAGCTTTTCTCCCCGGGCCTCCACTGAAAATGGGTCAATTCGACCCAGTGGACTTCCCCGGTAATCAAACTGCAAAGAAATAATAAATAATTAATAACTAAATAAATAAATAAAAATATCA